>NC_085872.1:38450423-38465423 GCF_034702125.1 Engraulis encrasicolus | reverse complement strand
GTGTATTGAACCAGACTATAAGCAAGCTCAACCGTGTCTGCAGAGACATGTTAGTCAATACATTTGTAGTATAAACATCATACACCATACACATAGACATGGGGGGGAGAATAACACTGTGGAGAATCTAAAGAAAAAAGAATGAATCATAAATCATATTTCATAAATCATACTCTGCTGAAACATCTACATTGGTCACGTGATTGAATGTAGTTCAGAGGGGATACTTTAAAAGAAGGAAAAGATGATATGGACCTTAAAGAACAGGGTAGGCTGTTCTGATCAGAAGGGGCCTTAAACTTAAAAGCACGCAGTTTTCTAATTACATGATTTTGGATCATCTCACATGTTAGGATACCGAACAACACTGCTCTCTTTGTGTTTATGCCATCTCTTGACTGCAAGAAGCGTAGGATACACAACAGTTCTCTTGTAGCCTAAGCTGTAGAAGACGTGTTGCGATCCATGCAATTCCTCTGTTTGGACTGTCGACAATACTGTCGTTAAAGTTCCTGTTCAGCCATTTTGCATCTCCACTGAGACTCGGTGGCTTCCTCTCGTGGGCTGTCAGTGAGCCGCCAATGGAGAGGAAAAGCTGTCGCCTTTTTCCCCGGCGCAGGCCGATCATTAACAGGCAGCCCCTAATGACTTCGTAGGCCTTCGTCTCCCGACAGTTGGCCAGAGGCCAGAGTCGATGGCGCTCGCGTGGAGTGGGGGGTTGGGGTGGTGGGGTATGGTGCGGAGGGGGCGCTCTTGTCTCTGACACGCAGGATTAAAATGTTTTCTTTAGGAGCTCAGACAGGCTAAGCTCAATGAGATTTGCACAGGCACGGATAGCAATAGCCTGTGAGCGGCTAGCACTTTGTCACAGTATTGTCTTGTCAAGCCCCCTCCACCTCCAGCGCTTTTCCGCCCCCGGTTTGATACTGCCTGGAGGTGGGTTTTATTGAAAGTAATAGATTAGAGTTTCAAATGAAAGGCTGTGTGTGTGTGTGTGTGTGTGTGTGTGTGTGTGTGTGTGTGTGTGTGTGTGTGTGTGTGTGTGTGTGTGTGTGTGTGTGTGTGTGTGTGTGTGTGTTCATGGGTGTGCGTGTGTGTGCAGGTGTGTGTGTGTGCATGTGTGTGTGCATGTGTGTGTGCATGTGTGTGCAGGTGTGTGTGTGTGTGTGTGTGTGTGTGTGTGTGCATGTGTGTGCAGGTGTGTGTGTGTGTGTGTGTGTGTGTGTGTGTGTGTGTGTGTGTGTGTGTGTGTGTGTGTGTGTGTGTGTGTGTGTGTGTGTTTGTGTGTGCAGGGTGAGTGGGGGTGTGGCGTGTTGGCTTGTCCTTGAGAGTTGCTGTGTGGGCTTCGGTGTCTTAGGCTTATTTAGTTTGTGATGGATGGCCTAAGAAACTGTTGCCCAAAAACTTCAGAAGGGGCCCCTGCACGTTGCCAGGTGTCAAGACCCATTTTCAACGTGTTTCCTAATTTCTGCAGGAGTGTAAACGAGCGCCCGCGCGAACCTCTGTGAACATTAGTGAGCAGAGCTCATCATTTTTCTTCACATGAAAACCCTTAAATATATTCTGTTTTTTTTACAAATGTGAGCAGACAACCATCAACAGGATAGGCTACAACAAGTAACTCCTATAACTCCTGTCGCTTCAACTTTAGATTTAATCTTCCCCCTTTAGACATCATGCATCTGTAAAACTACTGAACACACTGAACAAAGTACACAGTTCACAGAATCAACCTCCCCCTGCGTATGTGACAGTTGGATCTGCTATAGGGCCGGATTTGGGTCTGTTGCCAGCGGTGATAAATGAGTTGCCGGGGGTGATGTGAGCAGGAAGTGCTGACTAAGGCCATCTCTGTGGGTGCACACACTGGGAGAGAGTCCTCAGTATGACCAAAGGAGTTCAAAGACAACTACAAAGACAAACTCTTTAAGATTTTATAATGAGGAAACCCCATTGAGCATCACAGTGCCATACTCCCAGAGTGAGCGAGAAACAAAGAGGGCGCTGATTGGTAAACATATCACAGAGTTTTATTCACAGACAGAATGCATTTTTAGACTAATATTGCAGAGACAGATGTGTTGGGGCCAATATTTGCTTTCATTAGGATTATAAAGTAACCATGTGCTAGATCTCTGGTGCCCAGTGTTGACTGCCGTGCACACATACGTAAGGCGTTTTTCCACATACAACCCGGCTGTGCCATGTCGGTTTGTGTTTCCATTACAAACCACCCGGCGTATGGCTGGAGTTAAGTTTTTTGCCGTTGTCACGAAGCATTACTTTACGTAGGCTAGTTGACTTAACGGTAACACTTTATAATAAGTACCCCTTTTTAGGCATTACTTAAGGGTTAGTTAAGCCTTATTTTACCATTAGTTAACCCTTAGTGAATCACGAGTTAATCATTATGTAAGCATTATTTCTCATTTCCTAACTATTATCTACTACCGTTAGTAAATGGTTAGTGTGTGCTGATGTAACGGTTCGCTAAGCAAAGTTAAACCTTAGTTAAGCCTTATTTTTAACATTTATTAACCCTTAGTGAATCACGAGTAAGTCGTTATGTATGTGTTATTTCTCATTTCTTAACCATTGACCAATACCGTTAGTAAATGGTTAGTGTGTGCTGATGTAACTACTCGCTAAACAAAATTAAGCATTAGTTAACCCTTAGTGAATCACGAGTCAGTCATTATGTATTTCTGTGAAATTATTAAGTACTGTTAATTAATCATTCGTCTATGGTGATTTAACCTTCTGATAAGCATTAGTAAACCATCATTAAAATGTCTGATAACCCACCTTTATTTATGAAAAAAACATTATCTCTTTGTTGTCTCCTACCACCTAACCATTAACAAGTACTGTTAGGCATGTATGGTAACGGTTTGTAAACTCTTGCTTTAGCATCAGTGAAGTCTTATTTAACCCTTTTGTAATGGTTAGTGTGTGATGACTGGTAGCATGGCAAACAGTAGGCCTAGGCCTAAGTTGAGGCTCATGTGACTGCCCCTCATGGATGTTTCTGGACATTAACAAATGACTTGTTAAGCGTTGCTTATGCATTATCAAGGAGTTACAACTCATTACTTAAGTATATCTGGGGAACTGATCTAAAGTGAAAACCTGTTATGGCTTTACAACACATTAACGAATGACTTGATAAGCATTGCTTATGCATTACCAAGAAGTTTCAATGCAATAATAACGCATATCTGGGGGACTTTTTAAGTGAAAACCTATCCATACTTTCCAAAACATTAACAAATGACTTGATAAGCATTGCTTGTGCACTATCAAGGATGTATAACCCATTACTTAAGTATATCTGGGGAACTGATCTAAAGTGAAAACCTTTCCATGCTTTCCATAACGTTAACAAATGACTTGATAAGCATTGCTAACGCATATCTGGGGAACTTTTTCAGTGAAAATCTTTCCATGCTATCCAAAACATTAACAAATGACTTCAGAAGCATTGCTTATGCTTTTATCAAGGATTTAAAACCCATTAGGCCTACTTAAGTAGGGCTATATCTGGGGAACTTCTCTGAAGTGAAAACCTTTCCATGCTTTCCAAAACATTAAGAAATGACTCGATAAGCATTGCTTATGCATTATCAAGGAGTTACAACTCATTACTTAAGTATATCTGGGGAACCGATCTAAAGTGAAAACCTTTCCATGGTTTACAAAACATTAACAAATTATTTGTTAGGCATTGCTTATGCATTAACAAGAAGTTACAACTCACTACTTGCGCATATACTGTATGGGGAACTTTTAAATGGAAAACCTTTCCATGCTTTCCAAAACGTTAACAAATGACTTGTTAAGCATTGCTTACGCATTATCAAGGAGTTACAACTCATTACTTAAGTATATCTGGGGAACTGATCTAAAGTGAAAACCTTTCCATGCTTTACAAAACGTTAACAAATGATTTGTTAGGCATTGCTTATGCATTAACAAGAAGTTACAACTCACTACTTGCGCATATCTGGGGAACTTTTAAAGTGAAAACCTTTCCATGCTTTCCAAAACGTTAACAAATGACTTGTTAAGCATTGCTTATGCATTATCAAGGAGTTATAACTCATTACTTAAGTATATCTGGGGAACTGATCTAAAGTGAAAACCTTTCCATGCTTTACAAAACGTTAACAAATGATTTGTTAGGCATTGCTTATGCATTAACAAGAAGTAACAACTCACTACTTGCGCATATCTGGGGAACTTTTAAAGTGAAAACCTTTCCATGCTTTCCAAAACGTTAACAAATGACTTGTTAAGCATTGCTTATGCATTATCAAGGAGTTACAACTCATTACTTAAGTATATCTGGGGAACTGATCTAAAGTGAAAACCTTTCCATGCTTTACAAATCGTTAACAAATGATTTGTTAGGCATTGCTTATGCATTAACAAGAAGTTACAACTCACTACTTGCTCATATCTGGGGAACTTTTAAAGTGAAAACCTTTCCATGCTTTCCAAAACGTTAACAAATGACTTGATAAGCATTGCTTATGATGAAATAACACATACATAACGACTTACTTGTGATTCACTAAGGGTTAATTAATGTTAAAAATAAGGCTTAACTAAGGTTTAACTTTGCTTAGCGAACCGTTACATCAGCACACACTAACCATTTACTAACGGTAGTAGATAATAGTTAGGAAATGAGAAATAATGCTTACATAATGATTAACTCGTGATTCACTAAGGGTTAACTAATGGTAAAATAAGGCTTAACTAACCCTTAAGTAATGCCTAAAAAGGGGTACTTATTATAAAGTGTTACCGACTTAACTTAAAGCCGACAGATATCTCAGCTAGTAGGCTAAAAATAGTTTCAGCATATTTGGATACTACCATGTTGATTTCTGCCTTCGATTTTAAAATCCAAGTAATACAGCGTCACACTAAAGAGCATTCCAAGAGAGCTCACCTGAAGGTGGCCGCCATGACACGCTCAGCTCGCGTCAGCTGGCTGGCTGCTTTTTGAACTGAGTTTAGCCGAGTCATCTTGTGTCGAGCTGTACTTTGTAGAAAACGGGTAGTGGAAAAGAGCCTATAGGTAGCCTACTTTTCACCCTCACCTTAGTAGTGGCAGCATATGGTACTCTCACCAGCAAAAAGATGAATTGCGTGCATATGTCTGAGTGTCTGTGTATACACAGTACCATGACCATGACCATGATTATGAACACTAGCGGGTAGCCAGACGGTGGGTGCAACGTATGAGGTTGTCTGTCCATTTTCACCTGGGAGACATGTCACCATGGTGATAATGAGTTACCAGCAGCTGCAGGCGGTCTGCGATTATGGAATGTTTAGTGTTGCCGTGGCAGCCAGGCTTACAAACCGTGAGCATGTGGGAGTAAGAGTAATGGTGCTGAGTTGAAAAACTAATGGAGCTTAAAACAGTACTCTATTGCCCACATCCTGTGGTCAATTCGCCTCCGGAGTGCTGCAGTGCATCATATAACTGAAAAGCTTTTTTCCTGGTTACTCTGTTTAAATGGATGTCTGAAATCCTAAAATCATGACACATTTACATATTTTCCCTGGTTTCAATGCATGCAAATCTACCCTGCAACATTCAACTACGGTGAGTGACTGTGCATTATCTATTTTCCTATTTTTTTATGCAACACCTGAAAATAATTATATATTACAGACTTTATTACGTGCTTTGAATGCATGTAAAGTAAACTGGGTATTTTTTTGCAAGTGGGTGCCTTTGATCTGTATCTGGAAGAGCAGGCATCTTCTGGTGAATGCTTGGAGAGGAGAGGCTCTTGTTTGTCTTTAGCTCACTTTGACATGGCCTAGAGCTCTGTGCAAAAGCTAAAACATTTTTTGAAACACTTTGAAATACACATAGGCCTACTTCAGGTTTTTTTGTGGCTGAGTCATTTTACCCCTACCTCTCCTCTCCCCAAAACAAAAATGAAAGGGTCTATTTTGCTTCCCTCTTGGCCTGCCAGAATTGATTCCCTCACTTCATTTGCCTCTGTCACATCAATAGAAATATCACATACATCTGTGCCTCTTTGCTCTTTTTTTCAGCAAATAAATAAATATATACAGTATATAGAATAAATAAATAAAATGAAACTATCTGCGACACTCAGGGTCACTTGAGACTTGTATGTACTCATTTTCGTTTTTGAATCTGCTAAACAAACAACAGTTTGGTGGGCATGCAGGCAGGCGGGCAGGCAGGCAACAGTCCTGCTCCTCTCCGCCCCTGAGAGCTGCTTGTGGTGCCCCTAGAGCTCGGCTGCTTATTGAGCAGCCTGTTATTTCCCCTGCCGCCCCTGCCTGTAGCCGAAAAACACGGAAAATGAATCGATACGGCAACGACTTCCATGCAGTATGTGTTTTTAACACCACCTCCATATCTCTATTGGGGGAGGGTGGGGAAAGAGGAGTGGAGGAGGTATAGATGGAGAGAGAGAGAGAGTGAGAGAGCGAGAAACAGAGAGACAGTGAGAGAGAGAAAGAGAGAAAGTGAAGAGAGTGAGAGAGAGAGAGAAAGAAAGAAGGAAAGAGAGAAAGCAAGAGAGAAAGAGAGAAAGAAAGAAAGAAAGAGAGATAGAGAGAGAAAGAGAGAGACATTGAGAGAGAGAGAGAAAGAGAGAGACAGTGAGAGAGAAAGAGAGAAAGAGAGAAAGAGGAGAGAGAGAGAGAGAAAGAGGGAAAGAAAGAAAGAGAGAAAGAAAGAAAGAAAGAAAGAGAGAGAGAGCGATAGAGAGAGAAAGAGAGAGAGAGATTGATACAGAGTGAGCGAGAGAGAGAGAGAAAGAGAGAAAGAAAGAAAGAAAGAAGGAAAGAAAGAAAGAAGGAAAGAAAGAAAGAAAGAAAGAAAGAAGGAAAGAAAGAAAGAGAGAGAAAGAGAGAGAAAGAGAAAGAAAGAAAGAGAGAGAGAGAAAGAGAGAGAGAGAGAAAGAGAGATTGATACAGAGTGAGCGAGAGAGAGAGAGAAAGAGAGAAAGAAAGAAAGAAAGAAGGAAAGAAAGAAAGAAAGAAAGAAGGAAAGAAAGAAAGAGAGAGAGAAAGCAAGAGAGAAAGAGAGAAAGAAAGAAAGAGAGAGAGAGAGAGCGGTAGAGAGAGAAAGAGAGAGAGAGATTGATACAGAGAGAGCGAGGGATTAACAGGAAGGGAGGGAACTATTAGCATTGATCTTTCCTGGCCGGTTGGGCAGTGGGGTGGCCCCGGTGCTCAGAGGTGATCTTTAGCTGCCTGCTCTGCTCTCCTGCTAGGAGTGGAATGGGCCTGTGCATCTGGCCGCCTTTATCACCAATACTGATGATGGGCTGCACTGGCCTAATGAGAGCAGCCAACGCCAGAAGCCTTGTGTTTAGACGTTATATTATGCAGCCTGCCCTGGCCAGCGTGGCTGCGAGGAGGAACATGGGTTTGTGTTTTCATCAGAGTATTGTAATAAGAGGTGTGTGTGTGTGTGTTTGTATGTGTGTGTGTGTGTGTGTGTGTGTGTGTGTGTGTGTGTGTGTGTGTGTGTGTGTGTGTGTGTGTGTGTGTGTGTGTGTGTGTGTGTGTGTGTGTGTGTGTGTGTGTGCATGTGACAGGTGCGCATGTGTATATGCATGCCAGTGTGTGTGTGTGTGTGTGTGTGTGTGTGTGTGTGTGTGTGTGTGTGTGTGTGTGTGTGTGTGTGTGTGTGTGTGTGTGTGTGTGTGTGTGTGTGTGTGTGTGTGTGTGTGTCTGTGTGTGTGTGTGTGTGTGTGCGTGTGCACGTGCAATGTGCAATGTGCATATGTCTGTGTGCGCATGTGCTGTGTGCTTTGGTGCGCACCTACTGTATGTGTGTGGAGAGAGAGTAGAGGTACTCTATGTGAATGAGTGATGTCACCAATGGGCCTCAACCACACACCTATTAATCATTCTCATCTCCAAGGATATTCATCCAGGAGGACCTCATAAAGCCATCTATCCCTTTGAAATGAAGTCCCCAAGGGCACGGGATCTCTGTATTATGCAACGCTAATTAATCAAACAATTCTGTATAGTATACCATAACTCAGCCCTAAAAACTTGGACATCCTGTCTGGAGTGATGACCTCATTGGCCGTAAATCTCGAGAATATGCGGGGGAGAAAAACATTTCCTCCGTGGGTTCTCCATGTCGATATGAAATCCTTCTGCTTCTAATTTTTTTACGAGTGCTCATTGCCAGAGGCGCTCACACAGGTGTGCTCCGTTGCAGTCGTTGCTGTTTGCGTTTATTGATTATGTACTTGTGTTGGAAAAATAGTAGCGGGTCCCTGGAAACAAAACAAGTCTGGAACACATTGAAAAGCAAACAAAAAAAGCGGAGGGTGAAAGTGAGAACGTGCAGTGAGGCAGGAAGAGGCGAGAGATTTATTTGTGCTTTCTAGCATTATTACAGAGGGCTGAACTTGCTAATTACCAGTTTTTAGTCTGCATTTTCCAGGTCGTATTTGCTGACCCGCTGTTTAGGTGCTGGCTGTCATTCTTTCTCAGATCATCATACTCTACATGCGTCCTCCTCCTCAACTCCACTCACTCTTTCCACCACCTGCCCACACCCCAACACCCCCCCCCCCTCCCGCATTTATACCAGGCCAGAGGTGCCCTCGCATTAGCCAGGTGGATCGTTAGACGCATCACCATGGCAACAGCTGGGCCTCATCATTGCGCCGGCACTATCTCCAAGAGGTAGCCAGCCAGCCAGCCAGCCAGCCAGCGCGCTGATCTGTGATGAGATTTGTCTAATTCTCGGCGCGTGTCAGCCCCCAACTCTGTTTACCTGTGATGATGAAGAGAGCCGTATCGGCGTGAATGGAATTGATGTGCGGAGGATCCGGGCAATTATCAAACGCGAGCGCTTGTCCAAACCGCTTAAATGAAATCGCACACGACTCCACCACCTAACGCTTAGTGACAGGACACATTAATCACATCATCCGCTCCATCACACCTTTCAGGAGTGGCGAGTGAAAATATAGTATTTTCTTTGTTCCACTCATGTTGTTTTTGTTTGAAGTTGTTGTTGTTGTTGTTGGCATTCTCGTTCTCTTTTCTTTCTAGGCTGTCCTCCTGCTTGTCTACATCTTCTGACAGGAAATGGAGTGTTGAGCATGGCCTATACCTTGTTCACACATAAGCACATGTGCACCTTTCCCCAAAACAACCGGCGTGAAGATGCTCTCCAGCCACCCAAGCTGAGACACAGAATCAATCGTTTCCGTGTGTGTGTGTGTGATAGGCTCCTGTCCGCTGAGACTCAGAGTGTTGTTCTGTGCTGGTAGAAAGGGATAGTGGTCTATGAAATGTAATTCCGTATAATTTTTTGGCCAATATTGTTTTTGTTTGTTTGTTTGTTTGTTTATTGCCTTTTTTTGGGGTCCTACAATTGAACAATGATGGGTTTCACATTTTCTGACCCCCATTTTAGCAACAAAATCCTAGGGCACCATATAAGTGATGACAATTCATACCACACTTGGAGGATGAGAAGGAGACGAGAGGGAGCGTGGGCAGGGATGCTGGGATGTGGATTGGGCTGGAGGCTCACGTGGAGGCCACGACAGCTCATTAACTGAAGCCCAGTCGCCTCAGAACTCAGACACAGGGCCGGAGCTATAGGGAGGGCGAGCAGGGCATTTGCCCCTGGGCCTAGGGCACTATTGCATTGGTGGTGGGGGCCCAATTGGGACCTTGTCAGGTCATATAGGGGACCAGATAAGTGTTTTGTCCTCGGGCCCTGTGTACAATTGTTCCACCACTGCTCTTAAGACACTTTCTTAATTTTGACTGATGGCTCCAACAAGTAATGTTAGTTGACCAGCGCTGTCACCATGGTAATCTAGCGAGGTGATGATGCGTATCCTGCTGTGGAGGTTGGTGAGAACATGTGGCTTGAGGACACGTGTGGCGTGTGTGCATGTGGCATATGAGTGATTCTCTAATTCGCCTACACTTTTAAGTCCGTGGATTTTATTTGGCAATTCCATTAACTATTAACTGCATCCAATGATGTTTTGGACATAAGAAAACATTTATCTTTCATATAATACAGAAAGTGTAGACATAGCATTATTTCCCTCAGCAAGAATGAATATTTAATACTGGTTTTGGGCGTTTTCATGCCGTCCTGGACTCCGTTTCTCGATTCTTGTCTTTGCTAACCGTCTTAAGTTGGTCTTGAGTTGGTCGTAAGTTGCTCTTGAGTTGGTCTTAAGTTGGTCTTAAGTTGGTCTTCAGTTGGTCTTTAGACGCAAGACCAACTTAAGAACAACTTAAGAACAACTTAAGAACAACTTAAGACCAACTCAAGACCTTGGTTACAACGTTGGTCTTAAGAACGAACAAAATGGCTAACGTCGTTAGCAAAGGCACTGTCGAGAAACGACCCCCTGTTTTCCAAATGTCAGATTCAGTCTTCATATTAGCATGTAAAGAAACTTGTTTTGCCCAAGACGATTGCAAATGTTGATTCACAGTAATCATCACAATATGACAAAACTGTCAGAAAGACCACTGTCCTTTCCATTATACATGAAATTTGCCATTTTGTGTGTGTCCACGAAAACTGTGTTAACCGTGTCACGGTCTGAAACCTCCTCCATAAATCAGTAATGGTTTGGTCTTAGGCCATACGAATAACATCACGTGATGTCATAACCTCTTTGGCAGGATACGGGAAGACTTTTTGGTAAATTTTGAGCTCCATCCTTCCATAATTTAATCCATTCTTTTTCATGTTCTCATAGCGGGAAAATTGCCTGTCAACAGTGTTATCAACATATTCATAAGAATCTGAATTAGAAATCACATGTAGAAAAACACAGATAAAGCATACAGATACATGAATTGATTAAGGTGTTGTGGTGGAACTTCTGAGGTCCTCAGTTAGCACAACACCATAAAAATGGCTGAAATGTCAACGTTGTTACCGTCAATGGTGTTACAATTAAGTATGACAGTCAGGGTTGCCAGATGAGGCTGATGATTTCCAGCCCAAAAAATAATCAAAATCCGCCCTAAAAACCCGCCCAATTCTATTGATTTATATGGCAGTGGGAAGGTTTTTCTGATAGATGCCATTTTTACCCGCACACGGCCATCCTAAGCAGCCCAATTGGGCGGGAACCAGCCCAATCTGGCAACACTGATGACAGTTGAGGAGGAGTATGTTTTTGCCAATTTATATCCATATTGACAAACAAAATAATTTGTGTTCTAGGGAGATGGGTTTGTCTGCTCTGTTTTTTTCTCCTAAAAAAGTGCCGACTTGTTCCCCTGCACTGTTGACCGTAACACAGTTGAGTTACACCGTTGACTGTTTTGAAAGTGTTTTTGTGCTATTGATCCCTTATGTGTTGGAAAAATCCTATGAACATACACTAGGGATTATCTCTGGAGAAGGAAGTCTTGTGTAAGGAGGGTGACTATATTCAAATCAGACGTTACAGGGATTTATGATGAAAAATGTGTCAGTCTGTATCACACTGACTCATAAAATCCTACTTATGAAGCTCAACAATCACATTTTCTATATCAGTTGCACATATTAATGACAACATTACTGCTAAGGGACATAAGCACTTTCAAACATATATTGTTTCAACTCTGTAGTATTTTTTATATATGTTTGAAATGACATAGTATTTGTCCATAACACTGTTGACAAAATAATTAAGCAAATGTTCGCTTTCATTAGAGTATTTATCAAATGATTTAAGATTAAGCTTGGCAATTTGTTTGTTTGGAAACTTAAATATATACACTATGTAAACATCTAGGTCATTTAGTTGAAAAAAAATACTGATAATTGACATTTTGCTTTTGCCAAAAGCGTAGGGAAATCGTAGAATCACTCATATGTATGTGAACTGTGCAGTGTGTGTGTGTGTGTGTGTGTGTGTGTGTGTGTGTGTGTGTGTGTGTGTGTGTGTGTGTGTGTGTGTGTGTGTGTGTGTGTGTGTGTGTGTGTGTGTGTGTGTGTGTGTGTGTGTGTGTGTGTGGCATATGTGCGTACAGTGTGTGTGTGTGTGTGTGTGTGTGTGTGTGTGTGTGTGTGTGTGTGTGTGTGTGTGTGTGTGTGTGTGTGTGTGTGTGTGTGCGGCATATGTGCGTACAGTGTGTGTGTGTGTGTGTGTGTGTGTGCGCGTGCGTGCGTGCGTGCGTGCGTGTGATTCAAAAAGGGTTTAGGGATTGAGTGGTGTTAGATACTCATTGTATCCAGAGAACAAGGGCAAAAGCAGAGGCTCCATTAATCGGGACCGTCCTCGGTGCTCGGATGACTGAAATTGTCTTTCCTCGCCTGCCGACACAGTTCTACCCGACCATGCCGACAGTATTTCCAGCTAAAACATTTCCCTCCCCTTGTGAAGCAGCAGCGAGAGTTTTCATGATATCCTTCAGATATGAGTGAATCGTCTCACATTAGATTGTAGAAATTCGCCCCCTCCCCTCCAAGGCTTATCACTCTAATTCCAGATGTCACGTTTGATTAGATAATGGCCTCTTCCTCCCCGTTTTTGTTGCCGGTGATGTCAGATGCTGCAGATTTAGAATGATAAATCATAGTATTTATCACAAAATGGCCACTCTTCCTGGGGAGGCGCTGATTGACTTTGATCATCCATCACAGGCCCCCCTTTTTTCTTTTTTTCTCCACAGATGGGGGACAGGGAAGAAGGATTAATCAAAAACAGACTTTAATGGCTGATGTAGATGCTCGCCTCTCACGGAAAGATCAATCCAAGAGTCAGGGAGAGAGAGGGGGGGGGGGCGGGGGGTAGAGAGGCTGGAGTGGGTGGAGACTATGAAAAAGACAGACTTAAAGAGAGGGACAGAAAGGGAGTCGGCAGCTGTAAAGTGATGGGGTTTTGAGACAAAAGGAAGTAATCGAGGGAGAAGACAGAGAGAGGGGAGAGTGTTTCTGTGTGTTCGTTCGCGTTTTTGCCCCAGTCTTCACCTCCGGGGACACCACAAGAGTCACAGCAGCTATACAGAGAGGGATGACAGCCGGGGGCCAGTGGTGGATGAAAAAAGCTCCAGAGATGACAACTGAGACTTTGACTGCCTGTGCGTCCTCTCCTCTCCTCTCCTCGCCATGCTTTTGCATCGCTCCCTCGGGAACGCTCTCAAGGCACAAAGAGGGCAGAGCCAACAGACAGGCACAGTTCTAAACTCTATATATGTCATTGCAAAGTAGCCCATCCCCTAAAATCACGATTAACAAAGCCAACATAATCAGATAGGCAAGAAAGAGGTTATGTTAAAGGCAGAGAGAGAGAGAGAGAGAGAGAGAGTAAGGGGGTGGGGGGGCAGAGAAATTGAAAGACTGAGAAAGACAGACATTAAAGCGTTGGGTGGACAAGAGAAGGAGAGAGAGAGAACAAGAGATGAAGCCTGCAAAAGAGGCTGGAATAGAGATGGAGAGCTATACAAGGATTATGAAAAGCAGAAGAACAAAGACCAAGAAAGATAAGAGGGGAAAAACTCTGCATAGGGAACACCAGAGATCTGGCTCTCAGTGAATGCTCTTAATGCCCTCAAGACGGGAAAAAGACATGGACCCATGGCAGAGCCTTAAAAGGAATAAAACCCATATGCAAAGCAAATAACACATTAATAACACAATAATGTTGTGAATTCCCCGGCATGGTCAAAAAATCCATTTGTATCAGTAAATGGATAATGGGGGAATTAACAATGTATGTCACAGTGTCATCCATTAATGTCTATGTTTAATATACGCAGTGTGAACTCACCTATTCTCCTCTGTAATCAGTGACTCCCCTTACCTCACTATAGCCAGAGATTCTTTAAGTATATAGAGATATGCCAATGTAATAGGTTGCTATGGGCACCTAACGTGACCAGGTTCCGGTCTGCCTAAAGGGGCGTGTCATAATACTCCTAGCATAGAATAGAACAGTCCTTAGGTCTGCTTAGGTCTGCCTAAAGGGGGATTTCCCCCCCCTCCCCCTTGCAATAATAGAACCCGGAAATAATGGGCCAGTGGAACCTCTCTCTCTCTCTACTCTCTCTGCTATAGCTCCACATACTGTATCTCCATTCCAGAGTGTGCTCATGACTGCCAATTGCAACATCACAGTCTTCGGTCATGTCTTCAGCAAACTGTGACCTCGCTCTCGCAACAATGGAAGTCGGGTTGCAACCGAGACAAGACCGATTAGAGGACATACTAGCACGCAGAGATTCCAGCCAAAAAAGGGATTGTGTGCATGAATCATACAGGCAGCCCAGCATATGCGGAGACATACTATGATCGATATGTAGGCTATTTGTGAATTCTTTTATCTATCTATTCCACTGAGACCCGATATTGAGCATAGCATATCATGTTTATTATTTCATATTCCTCACAGCTTTCCCAGGGACTAGGCGCTCACGTCTTCCATCGATGGGATTTCGTTGTTGTTTTAATTCAACAGCCTTTAGCACTTGGCTTCACGTCTTTGTTTTATTATTGATTTGAATATGATTTTTTTTCTCTCTCTCTCTCTCTTCCTCCTTTTTCCTGTGGCACACTGAATGCATTTGTCCCCTGAAAGGCTTTCTGTTCTTTAACAAAGACGTGCCTGTGTTTAAGGCGGACGGATAAAAAAGAACTGCCACTCTGGCGCTTTTCATGCCAAGATGCCTGATTTTCCCAAGTGGAGTTTAGGCTTTCACTGAGGTGGAGAACGGTTTTAGTCTGAGAGTGAAGGGATAGGGGGGTAAGAGAGAGAGAGAGAGAGAGAGAGAGAGAGAGAGAGAGAGAGAGAGAGAGAGAGAGATGATGATGATGATGGTGATGAGAGTGGGGCCTGAGGAAGTGTGGGGGGACAGAGAAAACACTAGGGCTGAAAGAAGGAGATATGAAGTAGTAATGGAGAATGATGACAATTTCAGAAGGTAGCCTACAAAAATACACCAGCTGTTGTCAAAAAAAGTATGAATGACAGAGGGAGAGAAGATAGACTG
>NC_085872.1:38437923-38442923 GCF_034702125.1 Engraulis encrasicolus | reverse complement strand
ATAAGTAAGCTACCATTCATAACATACAGTACTGTATTCCTTAATGACCACTTTTTTTTCCAAACAAGGATGTTCAGTTCAGTGAGTTCAGTCGTGTTTCATAACATTTCCCAACCTGTTTGGCTACTACTGTATGGAAATAGGATGAAAACAAGATGGCAAGGGTGCCAACATGGAACAGTCGGTGACAATAGTGACTAATCAGAACGCCACGTACCATGACAGACACGGGGAGTATAAACAGACCTGTACTACGTAGGAAGGGGACAAGACATCCCTCTGGGTCCCAGTAGGTCGTTGGGTTGTGGTGTGGTGTGAGGTGAGGTGAGTGAAGGACTGACTCAGCTAAATGACACAGTCATTAAGCGGTTGGCCGGCTCGGCCCAGCGTGGTTCAGTCCAGCATGGCTCAGATTGGCTCGGCTCGGCTTGGCTTGGTGCGGAGCTGGTCATTATCTAGATCAGGGCTCTGTGCCCACTGCAAGCCTCTCTGAGTTACGGCCAGCACAAACTCCTTTCCCAACCTGCCCCCTCCTCTCACACACACACACTCACGCACGCACGCACGCACGCACGCACACAGGCACGCAGGCACGCACGCACGCACGCACGCACGCACGCACGCACGCACGCACGCACGCACGCAGGCAGGCAGGCAGGCAGGCAGGCAGGCAGGCAGGCAGGCAGGCAGGCAGGCAGGCAGGCACGCACACACACACACTGCACCTCTATACCTCCCCAACACCCATAGTCTCCATGCCCTCAGCAATTAGACACCAAGACTGACCAAAGGAGAGCAGGACATCAAGCCACCAGTGGCTCGGACACGGGGAGAGACAGCAGATAAGAGAGGGAGTGAAAAGGGAGAGGGGAGGGGAGGAGGGAGGGAGGGAGGGATTAAAACGAGCGAGAAAAGAGATGAGAAAAAAAGATAGATGGGAAACAAAAGTGAGAAGAACTGATACGGAAGGGGGGGAGTGGACGAGCGTAAGAGAGATATCCTGCAACTTGTTAATGGTAAGGGGAGAAGAAGCAGAGATAGCCCCGTGCTCCCCAACTCACCCTCCCTCCCTCCCTCCCTCCCTCCCGTACTCGTTTTCTTTATCGGAAACAGCACTCCTTTAAAGTCCGTGTTGTTTCCTCCTCTGTTCACAGATTAAGAGGAATCAGTTACATGTGTGGGATCGGCGATGGAAATAAGGAGGAAATGAGAGCTCGTTAAGAGAGGCCGTATGCTATTTTAAAAACAAGCCCCCCCTTTCTTTCCTGTTTTACACCGAGGCCAACGAGCATCCTACGGATTTTGTCCTTGACCAGCTCACCACCACCACCACCACCACCACCACCACCACTTATTTTCTCCTCTCTCCCTCTCCTTGGCTTGGCTCAACGAGACCTCGACCGACTCCAGTCTGCAGCCAAGCAACCTTTCAGCTGAAGCACGAGAATGAACGAGGTACATTTCCTTCCTCACTCTCAGGTATTTTGTCTGCAGTGTTGTGGGAATGTGTATAGGGGGGGGTAATCACTCTTCAGACACAGCTCCCTGATTGGGGTCATTAGCCAGTGAAAACAACAGTGTCTGAAGAGTGAACGCTATTGTACTATTGATGAGCTGGATACAGGCTACACAAAGGTGCATTAATGCTATACCTCTGTCGTCCGCGCTAAATGATCATGAGTCAATCACCATCCTGTTGTGATGGACTAAGTTACAGTATACAGTAGCTCCATAAGAGGGAAGCATTTGAAACGTTCACACACTATTCCTTGGAAGTCAAAGCTCCCTGTGCTAGGCACTGAGAGAAAGCTGAAAACGTGCGTAAACACACAGGCACGTTGGAACTGTTTTTGAGAATTAGTACATCAAGCAACACACACACACACACACACACACACACACACACACACACACACACACACACACACACACACACACACACACACACACACACACACACACACACACACACACCAGGAAGTACGCACATGTGGACACACAGACAGACAGACAGAGACACACACACACACACACACAGCCACACACACACACACACACACACACACACACACACACACACACACACACACACACACACACACACACACACACACACACACACACACACACACACACACGCACACAGCTGGCTCTCATCCCTCATTCAAAAATATAAGATGGCCTCCAGTGGTTATGCCGCAGAGGCAGCAGCAATTGAAAGCCTCGGTGGTATCTCTGCATTTCTCTTGGCCAAGGACTGCAGCCAAATGATAATCATTAGGCCCCAATCGTTCAGACTGCAGCAGGGCCCAGAGACGGCTGCGCACTGCCCTAAAACTCAGCCAACCCAGCCACCCTGCAGCTACAGCCATGCTCATATACAGCTACAGTACACACACACACACACATGCATACACACACACATGCACACACACACACACACACACACACACACACACACACACACACACACACACACACACACACACACACACACACACACACACACACACACACACACACACACACACACACACACACTTCCTCCTGTGCCCACACACTGGCAAACACACACACACACTCCGTCAAACACATCATACCAACCACATGGGCACTTCAGCACCAGGCAACCAGTGTTCTGACAGACACCTCAAAATACTCCCTCACCGACGACAAGGCACGTTTGACACGATCAGGTAATCAATGGGGCCCCACGAACCTCCCACAGCCAGACGGCAGGGGTTTGCTCTTTGATTTCTTTTGTTGTGGCTTTGTTTGTTACCCCACTGCGGGCACCACCCACGCGGGCACATCGCATAGGCGATAGGTTCCTCCTCTGGCTCCTCAAGGTCATTCCAGGCGTGGAGGACATTGAGTATAGGCCAAGCCGTGAGGGGGAGATTCTGCTGTATAAACAGCATCCCTGGCTATTAACGTCGGTGAGGTGCTCTCGTGCGCACCGCTGCCACCCTGGAATGCAGGCGATGTTTCATCGGCAGTGACACAAGCCTGCCGAGAGCCCTGACGGCAGCCGGCAGGATTTATGGCCGAGGGGGTGATGAGGAGTGGAAAGCATAACAGAGCGTCCATTAAGGGGGAAGACTCCCATCCGCACCGCGAAAAAACGCAGAGACGCCCGCTTGCGACGGACCGAGACCGTGTGCTGAGTGAGTTCATACATCTCTAGAACATGGGCCATGTTTTTTTAAAAGCCCAGAATGTGGTGGAGATACATCATTATCAGGCTCCGAGTCAACTTCTTTGTACTAGGCAAACTCATGGGCATAGGTGAGAAATAGTAGGAATTGGGTCATAATATTGAATTAGTAGAAAAGAGAGAACAGAGAGAACAGATGATAAACACAGATAAGGAGAGAGAGAGAGAGAGAGAGAGAGAGAGAGAGAGAGAGAGAGAGAGAGAGAGAGAGAGAGAGAGAGACTGGGGGGAGAGTGTGGAGAATGGGTTCTATAAAAGTGATAAAAGCTCAAGTCATCATGGTGAAGTCTGCCCTGAGTGTAAATAAAGTGAGGAGACGATTTGCTCAGTAATACCCCCAGTGATTAAAGCCTGGGCATTACCTGCGTGGTGTGACCTGTTCTTGTTGCTGTGAGCATGTAAGACAGGAAGACAAAAGGCGTCCAGATAATGCCTGAAAGCCAATGAATAAATTTCAGTGTTTCCTTGAGCTCGTGCCTTTGTTCTCTCAATTCCCAGAGGCCTCTGAGCAAGAACGGATGTGGCGCATAAAACAAAATAAAAATACAGAGTCCATATTTATAAAGCTGTCACCCAACTTAGGTTTCCATGAAATTAAAGCTGTAACTACCGGGAGTGTTTTATAATGACTTGTAAGAGAGCCCATTTGAAAGCCTGGTGAGCTGTCATTATTTTCTCTCTCCCTTTGTGAATGTCATCAATGGCAGTGTCCACGCCATATCCGCTTGAGGGAGTGTGTGGAATCCAACCACGCAGACATCACATTCTCCTTTATTGGTGTCATATATCAGTCCTATACTTTTTTCCCCCCCTAAAAATAAAGATCTTAAGGAAGCACTCTCAGGCGCATTAATATCCCTTCAGCCTGCCAGCCTGACACATCAGACAGGGATTTTAAGTGTTATCACACGTTCGATCCTGGAAAGATAGATTCTCCTCTTTATTTTAATCCCTTGTTCCTGCCACCTATTCTGGTGCCGGCTTTGTGTTGGAGTCCTTTTCTCGGGCTTGGGCGGTGTGTTCCTGAAGACGTGTGTGAGAGAGTAATGTGTCATGCATAACCGTGGCTTGGAATGAGCCACACATATCCGCAAAAAAAGGACTTGGCTGTGATCTGTCACGAACACATTCCTAAATCTCACATATGACACACTTTACAGACACACGCTTTCTCTTTCTTCTCTCTCTCTCTCTCGCAAACGCGCACACAAACACACACATACACTCACTCCCTCCATCGCTCATTCTCTCTCTCTCACATGCACACACACACACCTACAGTCTGTCTCTCTCTCTCTCTCTCTCTCTCTCTCTCTCTCTCTCTCTCTCTCTCTCTCTCTCTCTCTCTCTCTCTCTCTCTCTCTCTCTCTCTCTCTCTCTCTCTCTCTCTCTCTCACACACACACACACACACACACACACACACACACACACACACACACACACACACACACACACACACACACACACCTCCTGTGCCCACTTTTGTAAGGGCCCATCCATATTGGTCTGATAATGAGGCAGAAATAACAGCTTTTGCTATTCCGCCACTGTATTGTTCGTCACTCAGTCAAATAGCGAGGACACAGTGTAGTAATGATTTGTTTTCAGCAGGATTTAAAGAAAAAGAAATGCTCGAAGCCTCTAATTCTGCTACAGCTGTCATCTAGATCTCCTCTAAAGAAATGGTAGTCCTAGGGAAAATTGAAGAAAATGGGCGCCATCACGCATACACATCTCCCCAAGCTAGTAGCTACGCTTTCTGTAAAGGTGCCCGGGACTCC
>NC_085872.1:38422923-38432923 GCF_034702125.1 Engraulis encrasicolus | reverse complement strand
ATTTTAGGAAAAGTCACAAAGTTTCGTAGTCATAACTTTAGTCATTCAGGAGTTATACGACATCAAAGTTGGTGCGGGCACTTTTAGCCCCCCCCCCGGTCTGGATAGGGTTAAGATTCTAGTTTATGCACATCTGCAACTATATGACATTCACCAGACATTGTGGCCCACTAACGTCCTAAACTGCTGAAGTTAACCTTGAAGACTCCAATTTTTGGAGTGCACTGAGGACTTGTATTTCATGAACACCAACTCCCAATCATGTTTCAGTCTCAGAATACGAGAACCCGTGGTGTCCTGGAGTGCAGCCCATGCACGCAATGATATTCTAATCGCTCTCTGTAATCCAAGCATGTACTATGGGTGCAACTGCCGTTCACATTATGAAACTATACATAGGCCTATTTCTAATGCAATGGGGTATACCTAGAGTTATTTCGGCTCATATGCCGCAGCCTTCAACATGATGGATGAGGGTTGACAAAAACATATATACTGACTATACTGACAAAAATAAGATTCAAGAGGTACTTTTATGTGCACTCAATGGGAAAGATTTACTAAAATTGACTAAAAGTGCAGTGCTGCTCATACACTATGTTTACATGATAGAATGTATGCTTTGTTAGCCATTTCTCATATAATGTGAATGATAACGCAAAATCCTTTCCCCCCCACTCATTGCTTGTGACTGGCTGACAACATTTATTAGTGATCGCCTATACAGTGTTTACTCTTTCAAAACCATAACCGCAACACGAACTACCCAAATGGCTCTGATCAAAAGTTTCTGATGCTGTGCACTGCCCCCTTTAAGGTCAATGGCCACTTGAAACCGGTTGTGGTAGTTGTGGATAAGGCTATTCATTTCCTCAGATGGCAAAAGTGCCCATTCTTCCAGGCAAAATGGCTGTTTCCTATAATATTTTGGGTGTCTAGCTGGCACCTGACATTTGAGGTCTCCTCTGAGTGGCTCAATGATGTTAAGGTCAGGAGAGTGAGATGGCCACTCAGCAACCTTCATTTGAATTTTTCTGAAGCTAGTAACAGGTTGACTTGGCTTTGCGTTTCGGATTATCGCCATGCTAGCAGGCCCAAACACTGTCCCATGTGCAGCTATAAGGCTGATGAGTCAACTTTTCTACAGTATTTTTCACTAATTAATGTATTCATTGTTCCATTAATATTGACCAAAAGTACAGTGTTTTTGTAACTCATGTGTCCCCATAACATCAGTGCTCCACCACCATGTTTCACAGAAGGGATGGTGTAACTTTCATCACAGGCCTTTTTTGACAGTTCTCTGAATGTAGTGTTAATAGTGTCTGAAGAAAGTGCAATGTTGATCTCATTGTCCATTCTCAATGTCCCTTTAGACCCATTTGCAGCACTGTATTTTTTTAAAAAGTCTGAAAGTGATGAATTCAGGAAAATGTTCTCCAGTGTGTTTTCTAAAGCTGGTAGAAATACCAGAAAACAAATATATTTGCTGTGGCAAACGAACCAGCACGTACAAGTTGAATATTTAGAGATTATACAGTATAAACCTAATTGCATTAAACCATTAGCCATCAGCCCACAGATTTCTCTATTCTTGGTCTCTTTTAACAGACAGCCAGGCACTGTAAATGTGGCTCTGTGCTCAGACACAATGTGTTCAGGTTATTGTTTGGAGCCTATTCAGGTGAACACTGATGGATGGGAAACAGAATTTAAGTGCAGCAGTACGGTGCCCCAGGAAGCAAGCGTTGCCATGACAAAAAGCCAATTTCACAAACGTCAAAATGAAAAAAAAATGCACAGGCTCGTTGTTGTTTTTTTTTGTTTTTGCCATGTAATGGAGGAATGATGAGTCATAGGAACACCGTAAGTGGCCAAGCCTAATGTTGCACTTCTGCCAGACAACAGCAAGGTTGACCATACAGCATACATTCAATGATCAGAATAATACATGTAGATATTGAAATGGAGGAAGGTCCTGATCACTTCCAAGTGCAAAAGGCAAATTTGGTATTCAGGAAATGCAGTTTTCATCTGGAGTGATGTACCAAATATGCATGAACTGAAAATACTATAGCAATAATTCACACAAGGCAAAAGGACAATTTGGTTTAGGTTTATTCCATAACAGCGATAGCTGAGCCAGACAGAACATGTGCTTTGCCTACTTGATGGATATAAAATTGGATACGAAACATTGGCAGGCTTATGAGTCATTATTCACATCAATTTCTTCACAAAAGATTTCCATTGTACAGTACATCTTAAGATACTAGCTCTTGTGAAGACTCGAGAATAACAACTGCACAAAAAGGCAGCAGTTCAGCGAAAATTACAGGAGAAAATAATATGTACCTGTTATGAGTGTAGAGCAGGAGCCCAGAAATACACCCCCCACCAATTGAACATGTCAGTGCCTCTTCTTTTGTGCACTACAATAATTTTGTTAAAAGGAAATAAAATAATAAAACATAAAAAGTAAAACAAAGTATCAAAGTTTCTTTGAAAGTTAGTCTTAAAAAAAGTAACAGCAGAGCACCCCTAATGTCACCTCCTAATTCCCACTTGTTTATTTACACTGAACACCACACGTATTCGTATTCGCATTCGCATTCGCATTCGCATTCGCATTCGCATTCGCATTCGCATTCGCATTCGCATTCGCATTCGCATTCGCATTCGCATTCGCATTCACTCTCTCTCTCTCTCTCTCTCTCTCTCTCTCTCTCTCTCTCTCTCTCTCTCTCTCTCTCTCTCTCTCTCTCTCTCTCTCTCTCTCTCTCTCTCTCTCTCTCCTCTCTCTCCTCCTCTCTCTCTCTCTCTCTCTCTCTCTCTCTCTCTCTCTCTCTCCTCTCTCTCTCTCTCTCTCTCTCCTCTCTCCTCTCTCTCTCTCTCTCTCTCTCTCTCTCTCTCTCTCTCTCTCTCTCTCTCTCTCTCACCCACCCCTACCCTATTAGCATATGAATGGAGCATCAGCGCATTAAAAGGGACATATCAAAACACACTCCTCGCTGTCTCAAAGTCAGAGGTGCTTCTTCTGATGCGGCGCTATTGTGCGGCGTTGATTGTGTGGAGTAGGGGAGAACAAGGGCCATCCGTGGTGGTAGTGGCAGTGGGAGGAAAGCTTGTGGAGAGGGCCGTCAAAGAGCCAGCCGCCGCCGCCGCCATCGCCTCTTCAAGGAGACCGCACTCACCCAGTCAGGCTCTTCCCTCCCGAGTGATTAATTGAATTAAAATCAATGACAATCTTGCTGTGGCGCGGCACAAATTGCCTGGCACACAAACACACAGACGGGAAACAACACACAGGGACACACGGACACACAGACACACACGTAAACAGACAAAAGGACAGGAAAAAAGGGAAGGAAAAAGTTTGAGTGAACTTACATGAATGCTTTGATGAAAAACCTAGAGTGAAACAAGTAGCATGAGGAAGGACTGGGAAATCGACAGAAAGTAGGTGTGTGAGTGTGGTGAGTGTGAAGGTGATGGTGAACACTAGCAGAGTTTTCCCCCTTCTTTCTAAAAAAAAAATTGCTTTCAAATTTACACCCCATCACTATAATCTCCCCCAGCAAGCGGAGCACTTTGAAGGAGCCAATTACGCAGGAGTCCGCAGGGGGAGAAAAGGCTGAGGAGTGATAGCAGCGCCTACAGGAAGTAATGACCAGGGTGTGGAACCTTGGGCCTCCACATGCTCCATGCTCCAGACCCCCAACCGAGAGCGAGCCGCCCAGCAGGGGGACTGGAAGAGGGCACTCTCCCTCTCCCTCTCCCTCCTCCTCCTCTCCCAACACTACTTTCATCTTCCCCTACCACCACCACTACCATCACCGTCACCACCCTACAACCCACCCAAGCTCTACACCCATCTTAACCAACCCCTCCTTTCGTCATTTCACAGCCCGCCTTCTTCAGCGTTATTATTACTATTTTTTTTCTTGCTCCTTCATTGTCAGCATCCAGTTAGGTTGGATTTCACGCTGCATACCCCTCACATTCCCAGTTCTTCCTTTACTTAACTCATTTTACTAGCATCTAATGACCCTCTCCTCTGCAGCTCTTGCATGTGCGCTGAAGACACTTCCCTTTGCTCTCTGGTCTGGTCACGGTCACAACTCCAGCCCACCCCTTGCAGCCCTCCTTCTCCTGTGCACTCCTCTCCTCCTCCACCTCTTCTTCTTCCTTCTCCTTTTCAAGAAAACATACGCAGCTTCTGCATCCATCTGCTCTCCTCCCTCCTCCATCTCTTCTTCTTTCTCCTTTTCAAGAAAACATAGGCAGCTTCTGCATCCAACCTCCGTGGCCTCCGAGCCATCTCTGCTAATGGTCTCCATTACACCGTCTACCCTTCTCCTCTCTCCACACCCAACTCTTATTTGCTTACCTATTTAAAGGAAGACAATTGAATGAAAACACATCATGCTGAGAGACACCCCTTACCCTGCGAAGCCATGGTGCTGGGCTAGCGTATCCTGCCACTTGCTCTTTTTGTAGCAGCACTGAAAGGATGCGCTTGCTCGCCCCGCATGAAGCCACTTAAAATGCAAGGTGCATTAACCCCTGAACCAACACCACTAACAGGTAGAGTGCCACACTTCCTCAAAAAACATCCACTTACAAACACCTTTTAGGGTCTACTTGTGCACACGCATAAAGCTAAAATGGTGTGCAAACCATTTATATTTAAAACCATTTACAACAACATTGCCATCCTATTTTTATGTCAGCACATTAGAAGGGACTGATCATTTGAAAAGTATAGTCATCCGGCAAGCATTTTTGTTCCTGGAGATTGAGGTTCTGGCAAAAATGATGCATCTAGGTATATGGAAATGTAGCACGCCAAGAGCATGCGAGACGTTTATTAAATGACTGTTTTTTGCTTTTTTTTTTAAAAAAAAAGCTCTCCAAATAAATGACTGGATTCCATCTGGTTTTGGCATCACAATGAGCACACAATACTGACCATTTTTCATGCGGCGGACATGAGGAACCGAGAGCTCAAATGAACACCTGTCAACATCGGTTCCAAGACACAGCTCTGATTTGTTGTTTGGCTTTCATTCCATCCTTCTCCGTAGGTCAGCTGCCACGGGGGTTAAGGAGGGGACTTTAAACCCAGCCCTGCGTGGAGGGCCTATTAAACGTGTGAATTATAGCCACCACGGAGCCTTAGGCTCGGCCAAAAATGGATCATGAAATACGGGTAGGGGAGCCGTGGACTGAGCATGGAGCAGGGCATACATGGTGAGAGCTATTTTAAAAAAAAGACAGAACAGAAGGGGGGGTTGGAAATCGAATAGCTAGGGATTGCAGCGCGTTTTCTCACGATGAGAACGTTGCACTTCCGAAAAACCCCAGCAGACAAAGCCTGTGCCAAATTCCTGCACATCTTGATTGGATTCCACAAACCTCGTCTCGGTCTGTAGCCTCCAATGCGCGCCACACTATTCAGTGTCTAGATGGAATCATGTTCACTTGGAACATACCATCGAGATGCAAGGGCCTGTTTTTCACTCTTTGTAAAGAATTTATATAACGTAATATGGTGTCCTTTCAGCATTTGAGTTTTGAATAATGGCATTCCCACACAGACACACTTTGTTCACACTTAAGGCATTAAGTGTGTCCCTTTGATTAATGTCAGGGACGACTAAGAAAATAGATGGAAGGCATCACAAGATCGAACCAAACCAGTATGACACATTACATTGTGTAACATACATTCATTCATCAGTGATTAGGACACTGAAACAGAAAACCACAGAAAAACTAATTTTGCTGCTGGCGCACATTCATTACCATGGCATGCCGTTAGAACAGTGTGCAGAAAAAAACAACTATAGGCGATGAGAAATGTCTTTGACGTTCCCCTGATATTTTAAATTCCTCAAAATTCCACACAAAACCATCTTGATGCTTTGAGTACAGCATTTTTCTGGTTTCATTTTAAGTGAAGGACATGGAATTGGAATAGCCCAGATTCCAAATTGATAATTAAGAGCCATTATCAAGTTTAGCACATTCTGTTCAAAGTGATGAAGACTAAAAATGTGCATGAATATCTGTGTGCCCAAGTATGGCCTCTTGTAACAGGTAAGTTGAGGGTATCTTTTTTCTGTCCAAAACAGACTGGTCAGTTTGTCAATATTATAAGGCTTTTCTTTTACAAGCGCCCCTCAAACCCCGGATCACAGATGGGTATCTGGAAAGGCTTCTGGCGGGTTTTTGGATCTTTGACAGAGGATCTACACAAAACTTTGACTAAAGGCGTCAATTCTCATCATCATTTTATGTAACTCCATGCTTTACATCTCCTCTGGGCTTTTCTCCATCACCTTCTTCTCCGTAGATATTTCACTTTGATTTTATTTCCTTTCTTTTCAATATTTCACTTTATGCTTGGCATGCTTTTTTTTAAAACATTCTGAATACAGATCAGATTTGGAGGGACGCTCTCCACGTTGTGTAATCAAATTAGCCCTGCTCGAGCTGGACAGTGCGATAGCGCTGCAAATCACTTGGAGTACTGCAGCATTACAGATCCTGTTTAAGGGGTTTTGGGAAAGGGGGGCACAGTGTGTGTGTGTGTGTGTGTGTGTGTGTGTGTGTGTGTGTGTGTGTGTGTGTGTGTGTGTGTGTGTGTGTGTGTGTGTGTGTGTGTGTGTCTTTAGTTGTTGTTTGAACACCCCTACTCCAGACTTCAGCAGAGAGATGGGCCAGAGGCCAGAGAGTGGTCTAGGAGAAGATTAATACTCCTCTAACTCCTCATCACGATCCTCCTCTGCTTCCTCTCTCTACCTCCCTCCCTCCCTCACACACACACACACATGCACATACACACACACACACACACACACATACACACACGCCCGCACACACGCACGCACAGGCAAACACACAAACACACACACACACAAACACATACACACAGGCAAACACACATACACATACACACAGGCAAACACACATACACGTACACACACACACACACACGTCAAAACCAAATATCACTGCTCCCAAAGAGCACAGCGCTTGGCCGAGGGATCCTTTCAGGAGTCCAACACAAACAGGGATCATCATTTTTCTCCCCCCTCCCTCCCCTCCCTTTCCCTTCCCTTCCCTGCTCTCTCTCATTTCTGAACAGCAGGCAGTTAGTGGTCACATAGGCCCTCCCACCTCCGCTTCCCCCCTCCCCTCCTCCCACCTCCCCTCCCACCTCCGCTTCCCCCCCTCTCCTCCCACCTCTGCTTCCCCGTCTCCTCCCACCTCCGCTTCCCCCGTCTCCTCCCACCTCCGCTTCCCCCCCTCCGCTCCCCCCTCTCCTCCCACCTCCGCTTCCCTCCTCTCCTCCCATCTCCACTTCCACCCTCCCCTCCCACTGATCCCACCAGCGGTCATTAGCAAGGCCATGTTGCACCCCAGAAACGAGCACCCCCTGCCGTATACCCCAAAACAACACACACGCGCGCGCGCACACACACACACACACACGCACACACACAGGTTCATGCATATTACATAGTTGGGAAGTAACCTCACAGCAGTGCCACATTTTCGCAAAGCCCTACTGCTCACAAAACGTGGAGGACGTGGGAGCGGCACATTGCAGGTAGAGCATGTGTATTTATATAAGGTCACGTGATGAAAAAAACACCCCAACCAAGCGCACTCTCTGCCCTGTGGAGATGCCTCACTCACACCAAGGTATACCTATTTGACAAAGGCTTAACCCAGCAGACCTGCACACCAATCACCACTACACCTGCCTCCCCACCCCCCAACACCACCCACACTCACTAGTCTCCCCCCCGTGTGTGTGTGTGTGTGTGTGTCTGTGTCTGTGTGTGTGTGTGTGTGTGTCTGTGTCTGTGTCTGTGTCTGTGTGTGTGTGTGTGTGTGTGTCTGTGTGTGTGTGTGTGTGTGTGTGTGTGTGTGTGTGTGTGTGTGTGTGTGTGTGTGTAGAGGACTACAGATGAAGTGCTCTGGAGACTCACTTGTATTTGACTCCCGCCAAGTTAAGCAGTCGTCTGGAGGCAGTCATTTCTGGCGAGCTGTGGTACTTGTCTGACAAATAAATCACATCCTTTATACCTGTAGGTAGCAGAGAGAGAGAGGTGGGGGATGGGGGGTGGGGGTGGGGGTGGGGAGACAGAGAGGGGAGAGGGAGAGGGAAGGAGAGAAAGGAGGAAGTCAATTATCTGTAAGACAGACTGAGCAGGTGGTGACCAAGCGGGCCCACCCAGATTGGCGAGGAGCGTGAGGGTAGAGGGGTGCGCAGGGGTGCGGCAGGGGTGATGAGATGGGAGGTGTGCTGGACTCCTACGAGCGGTCAGCGGGTCGATAAACAGCACCGCCAGGCTCTGGCCGATATCAAAAGCACAGAATGGGCCGGATATCTGCCATCTCCGCTGACATCCTTAAAACATGAGGCGAGAAAACCTCCCCTGCTCTTGCCCCCACAAACACAACACACACACACACAGACGTGGATGGATGGATGGACACATGCACTGACACACACAAACTGACACGGACACACACAGGCATAGACGTGCACACGCACGCACGCACACGCACGCACACACACACAGGTCCACAGAGAGGAATAGACTGAAAGGGAAGTCACGTGTCGTGTGGTGTGTTGGCTTAGAACCCCCATGATAATTCCAAGGTCAGCAGCTGGGTGGCGAAAACCCATCTCAACACACCTCTGCCAAATGTGCTGAATGGAGCATGTTCTTGGCGTACCATCCCCCTCCAAAACACACACACAGACATATACAAGCAATCTCACACACACGCAAGCAATCTCTTTCTTTCTGTCACACACACACACACACACACACACACACACACACACACACACACACACACACACACACACACACACACACACACACACACACACACACACACACACACACACACACACACACACACACACACACACACACACACACACACACTTTCCACTTCCACAACAGGCAGCTACAGATATATCCCACACATTGACCCCACCATCACCTCGAGCCATTTCAACAGTGACTGCTGGAGCATCCACTCCCCATCTTGCACACAGGCACCACTAAAATGTTCCTTATCAAGCGTCTGAATCTAAAGGGAGAAGAGGGAGGAGGCAGGGAGACAGTGAGGAAGACTAGGGAGAGAGAGAGGGAGAGAGGGGGAGAGAGGGAGAGGGGGAGGGAGAGAGAGAGAGAGAGAGAGAGAGAGAGAGAGAGAGAGAGAGAGAGAGAGAGGGGGGGGGGGGGGGGGGGAGGGGGAAGAGGGAGAGAGAGAAAGACAGAAAGAAAGAGGGGGGGGGGTGGAGAGAGGAGGATGAAGAAAGAGCTAAGAACTGCAGACATCCTTAGATCTGCAGATAGAACATGCAGAGAGGATTTCAGCTCTCCTCAGGAGCTTGCCTCTGAAAAGAGGAGAAAAGCGTGACAGGAGATGGGGAGAAAGAGAGAATAAAAGAGAGATGGAAAAAGATAGGTGGATATAAAAAAAGAGGTGGGATTAGGAAGTGGGGGGTAGTTAGAGATGAAGACGCCCGTAGACACCTCACCCTGTACCTCCAACCTTGGTAGACTGAGCTATGATGACCTCCCACCTGCACCAGTGAAGACCCTGTGCTGTAGACTTGGGCCGAATCCCAATTTCTTATTCCTACCCCTACACCTCAAGCCTGGTTCTCACCGGTTTTCTTTGCACACCTTCGCACGGCTCTTCACAGACCTGAGCGGCCTACTCAACAGCTTATGACTTAACGACAGGAAAAGAGAGAGATGGGGGATGCCCCACGAATGTTAATCAGTGACCAAGTCTTGCAAAGTTAATTCAAGGCAAGTGGTAAAGATCCTAATAAGAGAGCTCTATGGTTTTGCTCCGCATTAAGCCTAAAGCCACAGGGATCTCCTACTAGGAGCCAAGCTACTTAACTCTGAACTAATCATCAAGGTAAGTTGCTAATCAACATTCTTCAAATGCC
>NC_085872.1:38367923-38415423 GCF_034702125.1 Engraulis encrasicolus | reverse complement strand
CGCACCTCCCATTTCTCTTTGGCACATTCAACGAGCAAGGCAGAGGAGAGAGGTGAGGAGAGGAAGGGAGGGAGGGGAAGAGGAGACGAGAAATTGAGAGAGAGGGAGGAAGGGAGGGGAGGAGGAGGAGGCGCGAGGAGGATGTGAATGACTGGAATGTGAAAGTGTAAGGAAATCAATAATGCACAAAAAAATGGAAATCTGGGGGAAGAAAAACCATGTGGACGGTTTGAGTGACAGGTGTGACTGGACCAGAACATGCTGGGGCGCACATGGCAAGATAGACACGCATACACACATACACACACACACACACACGCACATATAAACACGTGCACACACGCACTCTCAGTGACGCGTACTAATAACATTCATTAACCAAAAAGCAGGCGCTTAGCGATGGCGTCTCATGTTGCGATGCCTCACGCTAACAAATGAGCGCAGCGTTAATTTCCCTCTGCAGGCTAATGCTCCTCGTAAAGTTCAACTCAAGTTTAAAAAGTAACAAGTGCCATTTGCCAAACTGGCACTGGCGGAGCGGAACGAAACATTCTCAAACAAACGTTGAAAAGGATCACGACTAGGCGTTTTTTTATTTCACGCCGACATCCATACATATTTATGGTCGTTAATTAGCGCCGCTTTCCGATGCCTTCTTCACAGGTGGCAAGAGTGGGCACTCCGTTATACGGGAGAGTAGTAATTCAATCCTTCCAACGAGAGCACTTCAGGACACACAATGCCGGCTAACTAGGTTACGACTCGGGCTGCCCATAATTGTGTATTAGAGCCAATTATTATTCAGCTTTGAAGAGCAGCGGCCCACAGCCACTCGGAAGGAGGCAGACTCTGATCAGACCCCCCTCCTGCCTGACCGACTGCGCTGCGCTTCCTGCCATATGGGGCCTGGGTATCGATAGCACGAGCAGCACTCATCTGCATGGCTGGCTTGCTGCGGAAGGGTTAGCGAGAGTGGGATCATTAGAGTCAAAACCAGAGCTGCCCCATTTGTCCCCTTGTTATGGTTTTCCCAATGGGGGAGTGACAAGGACAGGCAAGCCACCCCGGCCTGTGACAGATACTAAGTATACCATTACGCCTTTAATGAGAGAAGAGACGGGGGTACACTACACAACACTGGGTGACTGAGTTTGGAGTTTGGAGGGGATCGAGAGAGAGAGAGAGAGAGAGAGAGAGAGAGAGAGAGAGAGAGAGAGAGAGAGAGAGAGAGAGATGGGTGTGCTATTGGGGAGCAGGATGGAGACAGAGAGGAGTTTGCAGGATGTGACTTTGTACTGTCTCCACTAACAGCGTGAGAGGAATTTTCGGCTTAGCGGAAAAAACTGCCGGCAAAACACAACATGGGAAATTTATTCCATCTGTGAAAACATTAACTCGTCGTCTCTCTGAAAGGAGGGGAAAAGAAAAAAATGCGTGAGACGGGAGGAGGCCAAAAAGAGGAAGAGAGGAAGAGAGAAAATGGATGAAACTCAAGTCCTCCCCCCAAACTAAATCTGCAAGGAAGAACAGCCCTCGCCTCCCCTCACATTTCCATGTAATGAGAAGTTGATAGTGGCTATGCTGCAAAGGGGAAAATCCATGTCCATCATTCTGCTGTTCAACATTAACCAACCACCAATGTTGAGCTTTCTCTGTTCTCAGAACACAGCAAAACACAACACAAACTCTTTAGAATTCCTCACCACAGAACACACCTTTAACAAAAACAAACAAAAAACCCCCAACAACTATCCACTACGCAACTACACATTGATTTTCTGTTCTTAAACACAAATACAAAGAGGTGGAAACGCAAGGAAAAATGAATAACATCTCCCTTTCAGTACCCATGCCTATTCATTTTCCACAATGCAGCCATCAATACGGCATGATTAAAAAAAGATGTGACAAAACTTAAAGACTAACTCAGAGAGGAGGGGGAGGAGGTGGGTTTGGTGGTGGTGGTGGTGGGGGGAGGGGTACAGCATTGGAATGGGAGCCTCCACCTGCGGCCAATTACATACAAGCGACTTGTGTGGCTGCACGGAATCCACATGCCTGTTCTTCATGCCGAGTTTCAGCAAAGGCCACAGTTTTGCGCTACTGCCAACAGGAGCAAAAAAAAATGTTTCTCATGGCGCAGCTTAGGTTTGTTTCTGAGTGTACGTCTGTGTGTGTGTGTGTGTGTGTGTGTGTGTGTGTGTGTGTGTGTGTGTGTGTGTGTGTGTGTGTGTGTGTGTGTGTGTGTAACTTGCGTGCTGTCTAAGCCGGGTCAGCAGCTACCTTTCCTCCACGGGATCAACATGCCAATACGTCTCGCGCAGGCACACCTGAGCGACGCTGGAAACATTTTGGCAGTTGAAACACTCTAAACAGCACACTTCACACAACAATTAAAACTGAAATATTGTACTCTCTAAGGCAGTAATTACCGAAATTATTATGTGGAAAATGAAAAATGTTTTAATTCCCATACGCAGCTAATATATGACCAAATGAATCTGGCCAGTACCTTTTTATTGATGATTATATTGCAGCCTTCATTAAAAACCTATAACGTGCAATAGTAGACTGTTCCATACATATCCATATGTCTGGCAAGATCAGCGGCTGTCTGCGTAGGCTTACACTGGCCTTACATTTCACATACTCTTAAACAAGGCTGCCATGTTTTTTTGGTTTTTTTTAAACTGCTGTTACCTTGCTAGCAGTTTTCTGAGGCATCAGATATAAAGCCAAAGCAGCTTCAAATGACAGACATGCAGCAGGAAGGGCTTCGTATGAGTCTTTTTTTTCCCTCTCTTTTCTTAATATGTTGTGTTCCACTTACATTCTCATGAGTGCTCATTAGTCTGACTGGCTGTTTAAAGCAAAGCATATTCGGATCCATCAAAAAAAAAGCCTTACTCTGACAGTCTGGCCAACAAACCGTTATATGGAGTTAAATCACTGGCGTTTTACAGCAGTTTTAAAACGACGTGTTGGCAATAAAAGCGTGCTGTACAGCCATCTATCAATAGCTGCTTGACTGAAAAGAGTCAAAGCCCAAATATGGAGGCAGGCAACTGAGATGTCAATACTGATAAATGATTCTCTTAACGTTTGAGCACTAAAACTGTTTTTTTTTCCCCCCAGTTCAGCCTCTCTGGGAATTGCTAAGGCCGGAAAGAGTTACTGTGTCTGTGTCAAGTTCATGGGAGGTCATCAGGGCTCTTCCCACAGTGGTTTGGGAGATTCTCTGTGCTGTGAGGAGGGCCACAGAGGACTTGGGGGTGTGGCCACAGATGACTTGGGGGTGTGGCCACAGAGGGCTTAGGGGTGTGGCCACAGAGGGCTTAGGGGTGTGGCCACAGAGGACTCGGGGGTGTGGCCACAGAGGACTTGGGGGTGTGGCCACAGAGGACTTGGGGGTGTGGCCACAGAGGACTTGGGGGTGTGGCCACAGAGGACTTGGGGGTGTAGACACAGCGGAGGGGAATATACAGGTATAAACTGTATAAACCAGGATGAAGCTGCTGCACCTTCCCCTATACTACTATAAAATGTTACATAGTTGCCTCAACATGACCTCAGCTTTTGGATCATAGTCTCCCTGCATGGTCAAGTCTTCGCGAGACCCCATTTTTGGTCTACTGCTAATACAAGTAAATTCAGCACTCAAAATCCATAATGACATTTTGAGCAGAGTAAATGACCAAATTTGAGTATTTGAAGAAATGGGAGTATTTGTTTACGATCGCAGGACAATCGAGCCTTCTTGAGATCATGAAAGTATTTTATTCAATAGAAATAGGTGTTCTTCGTTACATTATTTCAAGAACTTTCGAACCTTAATAGTGAAGATGTCCACCCTCAGAGAATGGACATGGTGAGAATGGTATCAGAGTGGGCTACACGTTTCCTGTTCAATTGCACTCTCGGGATAGACCTGTGTGTGTCTGCGTGCGAGTGTGCGTTTGTACACTGACTGCACAATTTAGTTGCAGGTGTTAAAGCACTGGCTCAGCGTTAAGAGAAAGCATAATCTTTTCACACTAATGATCCATTTAGCATATGCTTTTGTCTTACTTGCCTTACAGTACAGATGCACACACTCATTAGTATGCCAGCTCCCTGGGAATATATATATATATATATATATATATATATATATATATATATATATATATATATATATATTTTAAACTACAGGAGACTCGACGCTAAAATGAGACTTTCGTTTATTTCACGCTTCAGTGAGTCAGGGCTGATTAGATTACTAGCAGCATTACAGTAAGGTAGGTAGCCATTGCTGTTTGGATAAAGGGCTAAATGGTAATGAAGGGGCAGAGCCAGGGCTGAACTGGGGGAGAAATGGGGCCCGGGCACTTTTGGCTTAAACCCATCCCCCACCCCCAGAACTGACTCACCGGTGGGCCCTGCACCCTAGTGGGCCCCTATTTTCAGAAATGTAAAATGTACAGAGCATGCCACAGACCGATGGCAAGAGCGTGCCATAGACCGACACAGATAAGCAGTATTTTGCAACAGGGTCACATGACACGGCGGGTATTATTATTTCAATGTGATGTGGCTGTGCTTATGTAGTGTAAAAGGTACTTGCAACAGCACATCACACTACATGCTAAATAAGACACACATTCCTTCTCACGCATATGTGTGTGACGCAAGAACAGACATTTTTGCAGTGCCGTTTGTCCGTTCGGATACCTATTTAGAACGAAGAGAAAGAATTTCATTTCCAGGGAAAGATATTTTCCCCCTCCAAGTTATCTTGCAGTGTTTCTAAGGCATGTTTCTAAATTCTTTCCATCCTTTTCATCCTAGACCTTGACAAGGTTTCACACCACACCGCTGAATGTCAGAAATGCTTGCAGTCTTTGTCAGCCTATTCATATATTCATATTGTGTGCATATCCGTGCGGGTGTGTATGTATGTGGAATGGAAGTTAGAGTGAGTAAGTGTGTGACACGTGTAGGCATCTCTCTCTGTGTGTCTGTGTCTGTGTCTGTGTGTTGCTCTTGTTAGGGTGTAGACAGATGGCTGGTGAGGTGCTCTCTGTCCTTCTCAGCACCGTCCAAGCTAATGAGACAGACCCGGCAAGAGACAGAGGAAAGAGGACAGCAAGCTTCAGGCTGCCCACCGTGCAGAAGGTGCCGCAGCTATGAACACATGCGCACACGGACACACACATGCATGCACATATACATGCACACAGGGTCCACCACATACATGCACTCATAAACACAAGTTTTCAGAACTGGAACGTTCACAAATATCATTAGGTCAATATAGCTAGTGTGGTGGTCAGGTTACAAAGCTACATGACCGCGTGTGTGGGCTGGTGAGTATTTTGTGTGTAGTAGGGGTTGGCTTGGCTTGAGGGCTGCCTGCGCTGGCTAGTCTGTGCACCACCATTGCCTGGCAGCCAGCCAGTGCTGGAGGTGGACTGTGGGCAGCACCTGTGGATTCTCATTGCTCTGGCCGCCGGCAGCCTGTGACAGCACACAAATGCTGCACACCTCCCCACCACACAGACACACACACACACACACGTGCACGCACGCACGCAGTCGCTTAGTCCGTGTTAGCTGTGGTGAAAATAATAAACACCGATTTGGGAGATCGGTGGGTGCACTGCAGACGGTTAAGCTTCTCTGTCGTTATTCCCCCGCTACACAATGGCAGCTGTGCCGACCGACTCAAGCCACAAACACCGCTTTGAGTTGACAGAAAGGACGTGGTGGTAAAAATAAATAAATAAATAAATGCTGTTCGGCTTCCCTCTTTTTTTGTGTGCCTCCTACTACTACACCACACAGAAAAAAAACTACACTATTCAGTCCCAAATAATTTTTCTGCTATAATTGTTCCACATTCCGGGGCTTAGGAGATTACTAAGAGAGAGGGCCGGAGATAAAGCAGCGCAAGTGTCTGCGTGTGTGTGTGTGTATGGAAACAGAGACTCTCCTCAAGAATGGCTGTTAAATGATAATTATGTGGAACGGAATGCTTTCAGTGGGGGCTAATGGTGGCGCGTGGAATTAATTTGTGGCTACTTCTAGGTAGCGCGGTTATCTCCCTGGAGCCTTGCTGACATGGTGTAGTCGCGCAATGCGCGCACACACACACCACACACACAAAGGACAACTGCACACGGTCCTTTATGTGAACTGCCAAAACCCTGTAAATCTACAAGCAATTGAGGCATGAGGTGACAGATGGCATTAAAATGCTAACAGGAGGCCGAGAGGGTGGCCGAGAGTTCAGAGTGTCAACCAAGAACACGACTGACAAACCCTATTACACCGTTCAAGCCCCAAGCTCCCCAAATCTATCTCGGTTTCTCTTTCTCACCACAATATCTCATTCTCCCTTTCACCATGGAACCTGCCTCCTTCAGGAGAGAGGGTGCCAACCAAAAGCTCTTGCTATTAAGTTAGCCCACCCCCAAGCACACGCATACGCATACGCACACTCACTCTTTTTTTTGCCTGACGGAACTGCTGACACAGCATCACCTTGTGCGTTGCAGCCGGAACATTCATTTCCCCCATTCAGTGCTATCGTCCTCTTGAGTGTCGTTTTAGGTAATGGAAGCATGCGCACATTTGCCCCATGGAGACCCGTGTCCTTCCGTGACACCGCCCTCTCATCGGCCACAGATACAGTCGCCGCAGCCACTGCCAGAGTGTGAAGTCGAAAAATCAAAAGGTCTATTGCGCTGAGTGGTGTATCTTGTTATTGTCCATGGCACCATCTGAAAGATGACAAATTCGCCTCCGAGACTATTTCTTCTTTCCAAAAGTATTGTCCACTAAAGCCTTAAAAAGAAATTCTTCAAATTGCTCAGAGTGCTTAAGAGCAATAAAAGCAGAGGACTTGCTGTGGGCATTTTTTTGTGCGCGTCTCCGGCAATCCTTAAAAATGTGCCATTGGTGGTCACTAGATGGCCTAATTGACTTATTAAGACCTGGGCCAGGGAGGACAGCAGAAGAGAGCCCCGGAGGACTGCTGCTCATTGACAAGGCTCACCATTTGGCTTGCCTAGTGCTTCCCCTTGTTGCTCACCTACCACAAGACTTAGCCATCAGCGCCATCTACAGGTCAACAGCAGACACGGGCACCCACATCAGCCAGCGGCAGTGAGCGATTACCACTGGAAGGAGGAGGATCAGCAGAGAAGGAGAGGTCGGTGCAGGGTGGTTTGAAAAAAAAAAAAAAAAAGTGACCGTGCCACTATCCTCCACCTCCACCTGGGAGATTGGATCCTGTTGTGTTGACCGCCTCTGAATCTTGATCTTTCCTGCTGGCACCCTACCAAGTTGTTTTCCCCTCACCTTCCCCTCCTCACTCCCTGAAACCATTTCTCCATTACTTCTCTTCTTCATCCACCATCCTCCATAGCTCCACGGCTCTCATTGGATGCTGCTAGTAGGAGCCAAGTTCTATTCCAGTGTTTCTCAAACTTTTTTGGCCCGAGGACCACTTTGTCCCCCCAAAAATGTTCAGGGACCAACTGTCAACTGAACTGACAGTGGAGGGGTGTTAATTTGACACTGCAAATTTCGATTAATTTAGATATGTAATAATGTTAAAAAAAAATACAGCCTACTACTAGCTAGTCTTGGATAAATAGAAATCCCCTCACGGACCACCTGAGCTCTGTTGCGGACCACCAGTGGTCCCCGGACCACACTTTGAGAATCACTGTTCTATTCTTTATCGCCCTCCTCTTACTCTTCTTCTTACTCTTCTTCTTCTTCTTCTTTCCTTGGCACTACTTGGCACTGCAGACGGTACTTTCACTTCTGCAGTCACAGTGCTCATCAATTCAATCCAACCTAGTTTCATGCAATTGTGTAAAATACAACGCGAGTCAGGGGACCACTTTGACGTTGTGATTTAATGGGTTTGACGCGCTTGGGTTTTTCCACGTGGACATTTATGCTGTGCGAAATGAGGACTATGGATACGAAAATGTGCCTTGACCAAAACAATTCCTAAATCTAAACTGTCAGTATACAACACAAAACTATGCCCAAACTATGCCCTAAACCTAACCGTCAGTTAAGGCATGTGTTTGCACGTATGTATTTTGTCTGAAAAGGCATACCCACACCTTCACTTTGGCGTTAAGTACAACATTAAAAATTTGAAAGAGTGTAACACTCAACGTGAAAGTGGTACCTCACCTTGCGTTGTATGATACACTTTCTCATGAGACTAGGTAGATCAGTCACAACCTCCTTTCTGCCTAGCGGTAGACAACATCGCTGATACGGAAAGCAAGCAAGCAAGCACCCAACCCAACACCACGCACATACAGCTGCCTGCCCTGCACGCCGCGCATCTCTAATGGGATGCGGGACTTGGCTGCCATGACGATGGAAGAGATAAGATAGGATGAGAGGCAGCAAGGTTTTTGAGAGAAAACGTGAGTGAGCCCTCCCATGAGAGATAGTCTTGGCCTGAATCTGGCACACTACTCTCACACACAGCCGCACAGCTGTGGCGCCAGCAGGGGGCGCCGGCAGGGGTCCCTGTGTGTGTGTGTGTGTGTGTGTGTGTGCGCGAGTGTGTGCACGCGCACACGTGCACCTTGTGTGGGGCAGTGATGGTGGTGGTGTGAATGTTGTGCACGTTTGTGTGTATGTTCACACGTGCGTGTGTGTGTGGGTGTGTGTGTGGGTATGTGTGTGTGTGTGTGTGTGTGTGTGTGGGTGTGTGTGTGGGTATGTGTGTGTGTATGTGAAGTGATGGTGGTGCGTATGTTGTGCGTGGCAGGTGGGAGCAGACCGTATGGGTGCTCGCTCTGGGGGGTCCTGGAGGTTGCAGCAGCTACCTGTACAGCTGCAAGGGCTATATTAAGCAGTAGAGCGCTAGCAGCTCACTCCCGCTAGTTAGCTAGCTCTGCCAACATCTCACTGGCGTGCAGAACTGGTCGCCCAAACTTGAGTGGGTAATTACAGAGCAGGTGCTGGTTTTCTTCCCTCATTTGGAGTGCTTGGGTATTCACTGATTGGTCACTAGCTGAGCCTCGACATGCAATTATCCACTTGTGTTACAAAGAAAACTGCAAAACTGCCGTGGTGAAGGTTTGGGATCACTTGGACAAGCTTTAGACCAAAGTATCCATTATGTCCGTCTCATAATGACGGCCCGAGTTGCTGAATTGAAATAATCAGCCCATACTTTGCTGACAACTTCACTGCTGCACCTTATATTATAAGCACCCATAATGTACATTAAGTGATTCATGTGATTCAAGTGGCCGAAGTGTTTGATACACACCATAGGGGTATTTCGAAGAGGCTGCTCGATTATGAAAAAAAAAATCCACATCACGATTATTTCGATCAATATTGATATCGTGTTTTTTTAAGATGATATTTCTTTTAAAGACAAATAATTGTGCTCAACAATTCACACTCTTCTCTCCCTTCAGCATTGTGAGTGGAGGGCCATAGAGAAACACACAGTGGTGTTCTGCATGAGGGTTGGGTATCAAGTCTGCTCGGTGCTCGCAATGGCTCAAGTGGAGGGGAATGTATTGCGCTTAGCCAGAGATAGTCTAAGCAGAGATAGAACACTCGGCGGCCATATTGGCTACGCGTCGGGGCTTCTAATTCAGATTAGTAAGACCAGGGTGCGATTTGTCGGAAAACCAGAAGTGGGGGATATGTTTGGGCGTCCTAAAATGAATGATTACACAGAAATAGAACAAAGGAGCGACCCACAACCCATATGGTTGGAATCACAATGAAAACTAGTTCACAATGGCTATCTCAGATTGGCCGTATATACAGTATGAAAGCGACGCTGTGAATCATAATTTTCTTACTGATGTGTTGAACTGCTCATGCACGGAATTTCACGAGACACGTTCTGCGCCGCGGATCAAGTGTCCGCGGACTCTGTTGAAAAATCAGAAGTGTAGTTACCGGATGTGAACCGCACATGTCATCAGCGACCGACCAGCGTAAGCATATTCTGAGGGCATACTGATTAGGTTTGAGATATCGTAAAAGCGCATGCGTCGAGGCGGCAAGATGATGTGATAAATGACAGTGCAGCTCAGCAAGCAATTGGCTCTTGTTGCCGAACAGGTCGGATATATGCAAGCACGCGCAATATTAGCGTAGCCAATTTCCCCCGTTCATTCCTATGGGCGCTCTCTGAAGTGTTCTATCTCTGCTTAGACTATCTCTGGCTTAGCGCTACCTTTTGGCAGCATTGACAAATGACAAAACTATTGTTTCAGCTCGATATTTTGAAATTAGATATTGTTTGACAGTAACATTGATATCACAATATGAATTCGATATATTGCACAGCCCTAGCATTTCTTATCAAAATTACACAGCTGCACCCTGTATGTAGGGCCCTATGATTTCCGCGATACGGAAAACAGAGACGGAATAACGGAATGTGGACATTAAAACGGAATTGCACGGAAATTGCTCATTTCTTATGATAAAATTAAAAATCCATTATTTTCGTCATCATTTATCAGTCTAAAAGACATTTCAAGCACAAAATACGGCCACCATATCATATCTGGCCCACGCGAGGTGATGCACAAAAGTTCTATGCAGATCCATGACCCATGTGAGCGCATGTTGACAGGGAACGCATCTCTCTCCCAAGCGGCGTTTCCGATTGTCTCCCGCGTCCTAACACTGGCCGTCAGAGCATTGAAGAAATCTTAATACTCAACAGCACTCAAATTTTGCCTAGTAGAATAGGTGAGGTACTACAAAAAGCTAGTAGGTAATTTTACTTTTCTTTTCTCTACCTACCATTCAACCATGAGTGGTTGGCTCTGTCAACCCACCAGTTTGAACTAAATAACTAAGAAATTTTGTTGGGGGGGTGAAAGGGGAAAATACGTTCAAAAATGTAAAAAATCCGATTTGGCAAAAAATAAATCCGAAAAAACGGAATTTGAGAAAAAATAAAACGGAATTTGAGAAAAATTAAAACGGATTTCATAGGGCCCTATGTATGACAAGCACCCATGACGTACTGTACATGAAGTTATTAAATGTGATTCAAGTGTTTTGAAAGGGTTTATGAGACTGTGTGTTCATACACACCATAGGGGTACTTCGTATCCAGCTGATCAGATGCGGAACGAGCCCAGGGCAGAAGGTCATCGTTGCAGCCGTTGGGCATCCCGTTGTAGCCGATGCCCACAATCTTGTTCTCTGGGTTCACGATGCAGGCCCCAACCTTGGACAGGAAGAACACAGACAACAGCAAGTTAACAACACAATAACAAAACGATTTCAGGGGGTAAAAGAAAATAACAATGGACACAAAGACAAATAGAGTCGTGACCAGCAAAATAACACGTCAACAGTTGACTTCCCAACTCTTGACTTGAATGAAGCGACAAGTAACATACGCCAAGACATGGAAACGGCAGAGACTTGAGGCTTTTACAAAGAAGGGAGACGGAAAGGAGGAAAATCAGGACTGGCAGAGGAAGGTGGGACAGGAGGGAGGCAGGAAGGAAGTCGGTATTGCAAGTATTATCGTGGTGGTGGTGTGGGTTGGAGTAGTGGTGTGTGGGGAGGAGGTAGGGAAAGGCGTTCATCTGCCATCTTCACTCCACTGCAGGTCGCCCCTCTGCCACGGCGGTGTGGGCCATCCGACTGCATGAATGGATGTCACTGGGACCGACGTTAAGCTGAAGGCAGGCAGCCCCACTAACCAACAAAAGGCAGCTCTTGATACGAGCCCTTTGAAATTGGCCTCCTATTCCCTCCTCTTCCACCCCTCCCTCCCTCCCTCCACTTCTCCTGCCAAATTTGCATTAAGAGTTTCGACTGTGTATAAATGGGCGCAGCAGTCGTTTGAAAGTTTCTTGAATTGAGCGAGCGCGCGCGCGTGCGCGTGCGCGTGCGTGTGTGTGCGCGCGCGTGCGTATGCACGTAAGCCACAATATATTGGTTGGGGGGGCGAGTTATTCAGGTTAGCTGATTCCGGGGTGTGCAGAGAGGCAGAAAAAAGTCCAGCTGGGAGCAGCTTCAGAGGGACGCCAATTAGAAGGAGCCAAATGGCATTAAGACGCCACCCAGCTACGGAGGAGCGACAGAAATCATGCGTCACGCCAGGAAGGAGGCACGATAAAGCCTCTTCGCTTCTCATCTGCAACAAACTACCCGATTAAAAATCAGCAGAAACAACAATTGGAGGGGAAAAAAATCAACAAGTCACTGTGCAGCGATTTAACACCACGCTAATCAACTTACAGTGATGTGCGTAGGCATGCGTATACACATGCACACACTGACAGACACATACAAACACACATGTGTACTGTACATACTCACTCGCTCCGTCTTTAACATACACAAGATTAAAAATGCTTCGTGCTTGGCCTTGGCACGTATCTAGCTCTGAAGCACCACTGTCATCCAACATCAAATAGCGGCGGAACGCACAGCTCTTCGGGGGGTGCTCCTTTGATCTGAGCAGTATCAGCGCAACGTGCTCGGAGCACAGTTTCACTCATGACTATTTCTACCCAGCACCAAATCCCCCCCCCCTCCTTTGCTTCTGACCGGTGGGGGGCACGGGCCGATGCACAGCTGTGCCCACATCTCTCTCCTCTCTCCTGCCAGGGCTAGGAGCCGGACAGGCAGCATGACCCAAAACATCATCTGGAATCAAATGTGCATGCACACACATACGCGCACACAAAACCGGCATCAGACGCTCAGTGTCCTTGGCACGGCGAGACATTAGGAGATTTACCATTAGGCCATTAGTGACTGGCTGCAAAACCAGTGTGGGTGCAAACATGAAGGCAAAAAACACACAGAGACTAAAGCAAAAAAAGCCCTTCTCATAAAAGGCGCAGTGTGTTCTTTCTCAGAAGAGTCCGTCACTGTTGGTAGTTAACTTTCTGTGATTCCCTGCCCCCACCCTCACAACACAGAGATGAGCATTTACTCAGCACCAACATGGAGAGCGGCCGAAAGACATGAAGGCCGGGAAGAGTGAGGCCCATTCTGTCTGGTCCGGGGTGAGCTTCAAAGGAAAAAGCTCTCATTATCTACATACAAAAGAAGATATTCTGCCTACAAGACACGCATGCACACAAATGCGTTCCCCCACACAATAGCAACACAAAACACCAACTAGACGAATCATCCGTTTCATCTTACCCGCTTTCTCTGTAGTTCTGATATCTGCATCTCTCTCTCCCTTTCCCTTTCCCTTTCCCTCTCTCTCGCTCGCTCTTGTGCTTTCTCCCCCATTCCCTTCATCCTGGCCTGATGTTCCACCTAACTCCCTGCAGCAGGTGTGGTTTGTGAGCACCTGCAGAGGGGCTTGCTGGGAAGGTTGCGAGGGGTTAGTGGGACGCATGAAGCCCTGCTGAGCCCCCGCTGTACCCTGGCCCCTGACGCTCCCGTTGGGACTCGCCAATTCAGGTGTGTGGGGGGGGTATAGGGAGCGCACACACACATGCACACGCAGGTGTACATGCACTGTACCAGAGACTACCATTTGGCACATGCTCTCACCATGGATAACACTAGGGTTGCTTGACAACACTTTTGGGAAACATGTTCTTAATTCAATATGAATGCGTTCTTATGTGGTAAGAGCTGCATTTTACCTGCAATCACAATCTATGGACAGGGACATGAATTCCCATATAATAAATACAGTAGCTGTTAGTGATAAACTATTCATGTCTAAAATGCAGATTTGACAATGGTGTCTAGGGGATAAATTAGAGGCTTGGCAGCTGCTTATATTTTTCTTCCAGAAAAGCTGTGAATCCACCTACCTTGCTGGCCATTGCTGCAGAAAAACCTTGATATCGTAGCAGTTTAAATTATTTATAGCGGAGCCAAAATTGACAGAAATTACCAGAAAGCTGAATAATACATACAGAAAATACACTGCGGTTTCTGTTATTCTCCCCGTGCTTGCCATATTCCCTGGCAAAATTGGTAAATAAAATTGTTGCATTATGTTCATAATATAAACAACCCGGCGTACACGAGGAAAAATGTGAATGAAAAACCACCAGGGCCTGGGGAGAGGGAAATAATCGCACTTGAGTTCCAACCAGCAAAAACGAACGAAGTGTGAAAACAGCCTTAGGCCAAAAAACATATCAGGCTAGCTGTTCAATGGGAAGAGCTTACAGAAGTCTTTTGTGCATAGGCGGCCAACTCATGTAAAGGGAGACAATATTGGGGGAAAAAAAGTCATTGACAAAAAAATTGTCAGAAAGACCACCTCCACCTCCACACACTCCACAAACACTCAACTAAACAGTTTACTTTTGTTGATGTGCCCTACTTTTCCACTGTTCCCAGCCAAACCGTCTCCAAACAGTCACAGGGCAATGGGCATCAATTGAAAAACCTTTGCTACAAAAATCAACCTCAAGTCAATCAACTCTGACAGGCAATGAAAAGGGCATAGACGTGGATACAAACAACTACCAACTGCCAGGCAACCGCCTTCCCACAATTCCTCGCGCCATAGCAACCCCCTCCTCGGGCAGAACCGAGCCTGGTTTGGCCTCGGGCCTGACAGAACCTGTTCAAAGGCCCTCCGAAGACCTGCTGGGTGCCCAGGTCTCCGCTGCTGGAGCTGAGCCGGCTGTGGGCCGTGATGAGCCTGGCAGGCCAGTTAATTTTTCATGACGAAGCCCCTGACTGGAACAGGTTTCATACCGAGAGGTGCAGGAAGTACTATAGAGAGAGAGACGATGGGGTTGGGGTTGGGGCTCAGGGTGGGGATGGGGATGGGGCTGGGGCTGGGGCTGGCTACTGTGTTCACATCAGCTCCCCGTCAGCAGAGGTAGGAGAGGGAGAGACAGAACACAGGGAGGAGAGAGCGAGAGAGCGAGAGAAAGAGAGAAAGAGAGAAAGCAGACAGACAGAAGCAGATCGACAGACGTCAAATGGACATAGGGTACTGAGATTGACAGAGATGACGAGACATCCAAAGAGAAACCAACCGACCATGAACAAAAACAAAGGATACAAGACAAAAAAAGTTTGTGCATGCATTGTTTGAATGCAATATGCATTTAAAAAAGGTGTGAAAAGTCCCCTTAGAGTAGATGAAGCGAGAATGAAGATGTAGACATGTAGTCAGGCAGGTCATACCTGAGAGCTGGGATCCTTACTCCTCTGGGCAGAGAGGAAAGCCACCGCCATAAAATACTCTGGCCACTCCAGATAGTCCTCTCTCTTCCCAACCACCACTTCATTCTGGGTCCTACACGGGGGAGGAACAGACAGAAAAAAACAAATGCAAGAGAGTACATGATGTTGGGAGCAGTTGTGTCAAACGGTTACAAACTGAAGGAGTCAGTGCAAACTGTATTAGGAATACAACCCAACCCACATGGAGAGCATAAAAACAAGTGGGAGATAGCAAGATTCAATTACTTCTAGAGCGACAGAGAGAAATTGGAAACACTGTTATGCAGGGGGACTTGGGGAACAGAGGGATAAAAGGCAACCGAGGTGGGAGAAGAAAAAGAGTAAGACGCCAGGAACAAAAAGAGCTGGTCTTCAGTCAAGATGGGTTTTTTCAAAACGTAGCACACGGTCCGGCCAAGTCGAGGGAGGAGGGCACGGCCCACTTCCCGAAGAGGAGACTCTGTGCTGATTGCAAGCTCTTCATCCAGCTCTGATCCTACCCACCACCTGTGCCCCTTCTTAAGTTTAAAAGCACAGTTTTGGCAATGAAGACAAGGCTAAGGCTCTCTTCATGGAATTTATCATATGAATCGAACGTGTGGCAAGCATGAGTGTTCATCCCTGTGTGTTCGTTCATGTGTTCATGCATGCGTGTTCGTGGGTGTCGGTGTCTGTGTTTAACAGCAAGCTTCACTGCCCGGCAGTATACCGTCCTCTCTGCAGTGTGTCCGCTTTTTCTGGTGGTTTAAGGGGCATGATTATTTAGCATGTCACCACTGTGCTCTCTCTGCCTTCATCCATCATTAGCGAGGTTGCCGGCTAAGACGCGAGACATGAATCGGCTGCAGACCCCAGCCGAGGCCCTGCTCCTTGTGCCAGTTTGAGGCTGAGATCAGGGATTTTCAAAGCAAAAAGCACCTGTGACAACGAAAAAAGAAGAAAATAAGAGAGGGACAGTCTGGCATCTCTGCTTGGTCTGTCCGCCGCCTGTGCCTGCCAACTTTCCCCCACCCCACAAAAGGATGATGCGGACGTGGGGCTGCATGAGCGTTTCATCTGCCGCTCCCTGGGAGGCTGCGAGGGTAAAAAAAATCAAATGGCCGTGTGTGGGAGGGAGCACAGGCCTTGTTATGGCTTTGAAACGCCACAGCCGACCCTGCGTGTCCGGGCCTTAGGTGTGTTTAAGCTGCTTAATGGCATCACTTTGTTGCTTTTTGACAGCCACACAGTCTTTAACAAAAATACAAAAAGGATGCGGCTTCAAAAGGAAGGCGATAAAGTCCTTGGTGGAACAGAACGATGCAAAATGAATTATCTGAACGTAAGCAGTCATTGCTCTGGATATTACTATACAATTCGAAGGTTTATTTGTGCGAGGGAAACCTTCTGCCACAGAGAATATCACTGCTGCAAAATACTGAGTACATACCAGCTAACATGAACATTTAGGGAAGATTTCAAGATGTATTTTGCCACATCTGCCATGCTCACTACACGACATCATAATAACCATAAAATGGAATATTATAATGTGCATACAGTGAGGATAGACCACAGGCATGGTATGGTACATTGAAGCCAGGGGGTAGTTCTTGGCCCTCTTTTATGTTTTTTAAGTTTCCATACTAGAAATTATGTAATCAGCGTCTGGGTATTCAGAGAAGACCCCACTTAGCAGTCCCCCCACGTGCAAGACGAAACGGAACCCCTTTCACACCGCTACGCTGGCACCATCTGGCTCCAAAGCCACGTATGGGCACATTATGTCTCGTCATGCCCACAGAAGCCTCCTAATGAGATGCGGGGAAAGCGCATTAGTCCCCGGGCTCCCATTGGTCCAGATCGTGATGGGTCCCGATTGCTAAAGTGGCAGCACAGCTGGGCGGGATGAACGCTGGGCTAACACGGCTCTCTCCAGGGAATTCACTTAAGGAATCCTTAGCCACACCGCTTCCCGAGAGCTGCATGGATTATCGCTCCCGCCAGCAATCCCCCTGGTGCTTCAATATGCATCTCTTTCTTTACCCTCTTTTTGGCAGAGGGCCTTGGTTGCAGAGGCAGGAAAATTACCTGCCTGTGATTTGAAAAGCAGCATGCAAGCTTCACAGGTGTGCCTGGGCTCACTCGAGACTTGCACAGGTGGACATGGCAGCAAGCAAGAAAAAAAAAAGATCCAGAACATATTTAGCTACTTAGCCATTTAGCTAAGTGTAATATTTAGACAATGTTAATAATGTGCAAACATCTAAAGCTATATAATATTGATCCAACTATTGCCTCTGCTAGGCTGTCTAGCTCTGACTGTGTGTGTGTGTGTGTGTGTGTGTGTGTGTGTGTGTGTGTGTGTGTGTGTGTGTGTGTGTGTGTGTGTGTGTGTGTGTGTGTCAGGGTTGGAAATAAGCACCCATCCACCCGCCAAGGACGGGTAAATTTCAGGGCTGACAGGTACATTTTTCAACCCACCAGTCACTTTCACTGGTAAAAATAGCTTGTGACTGGTAGATTTTAAAATCTACCTGCCACAGTGACTGGTGGGAAAACCCCTGGTGTGTGTGTGTGTGTGTGTGTGTGTGTGTGTGTGTGTGTGTGTGTGTGTGTGTGTTGTGTGCCTTGGGGGCTGATTTCAATAGGAATACTTAGGATAGAGGCTCCTCATTATTCAAATGTCGCTGTACTCACCAAGTCATTCAGGAGTGGTCCTTAGTGTTGCTTAATTTCAGGCTCTCAAACAACTATAATAACCACAGAGACACCCCCTTGGCATATTCCTTTCTAACAATTGAATGGCTGACACACACACACACACACACACACACACACACACACACACACACACACACACACACACACACACACACACACACACCTGAATGAGCACAGCAAGGCCAAAAGTTCCCCTCGGCAAAGCAGGCAAGGGTTAAAGCGGCACACTTGAGAGGCACCCTTAGGTGATGTAGGCCCCTCTCCATGGCTGTGTGGGTGGTGAAGAGGCAGCACAGGGATGGCAGTGTTTACGCCTCTCCTTTGCCAGTAAAGGACCCCCTTCAGGTTTGGCATAAGTGGGCAGCGGGAGGGTGATGTTAGAGGTCCCCTAACCAGACCAGCGTTGAGTGCGGAATTGAGGGTATGTGGGTCATTGACAATTTAGATTTCAAAACGGGAAAGAAATATTGCTGTTAAAGTGACGCAGCAGATACGCCTACGTTTAGGCTATGGTCTCTTGAGAAGGAATCAGATTTTGGCTTTTAGTCATAAGAGAAATAAGACCGAATCAGAAATACTTCATAGTGTGGTTTGTTTGTACGTATCTATTGGTAGTCACACAATTTCAGCAATGCAGATTTCAGCACGGCTGAAATGTCACAAGGCCTATAGTATGTGCTGTTGTAGTTTGCCATAATCGAGAATGTTACTGTGAAAGCCACACACACGTCGCGGCTAGGGGGGTGAATCAGGAAGTGTTGTTTATTCAAGAAAATGTTACTCCCAACTTTGTTTTGCAGCTGCTGTCACGCTTACGCTTAGTGTGGATTATAATGGCAATTCGTTTCAAATTAGGTTAATTGTTTACGGGAAATGGTGACCGTAACACCATAAACATGTCAAACTGCGAGCTCTGGACCCAAACGAGCAATATGTAAACAACTAATTCGCGGCATCATATCATAGTTCTATTAAAATGTATCCTACACAGCTGGTTAGGGAAAAAAACATTACCCATTTAGGTGAGTTGTTTCTAGGATGTTGTCCTCACTCATCGTTGAACTGCCTTTCAATTTCAGTTGCTGACCAGCGTGATGATGATTTCGATGAAATTTTCAGTGAGACATGCGGAAGCCAAAACTCCCGCGAAAAAATTCCCGGCAGAGTTTGCAGCACACGTCTGGGGCTACGTCATAGGTATGCATTGCTCAACTTGTTGCCTTGAAATCTGAAGCATGGACACAGCCGCTTGAGAACACAAATAGCTAGAACTAGAAATCAACAGAAATTTGCGAAAAGTAACTCAGAGTAGTGGCTTTGTCTGAAAAAAAAAAAAACTAAATCCATTTTGATTTAGCCAACGTAAATGAACGATTACTTAGTTTAAAAAAAACTAATATCTTAAACAAGCATGAGCTAAAAAGGCGTTCTAAAACAAGATTGTGTAAGATAAATGAGAATGAAACGGCCACAAAAAGCTGGCAAGTGGCATTTTACACATTGCAGTCCCCTCCATGTCCACCACGTGGCAGTGAAATGGTATTGTCGAACAACACTAGAGATGAATGGATGTGTCGTTCGTTTACTAAGCTGTTTGTAACCGTGGGGTCAGTGTTTTATTTCTTATTTGTTTGTGTGTTTTTTATTATTATTTATGCTTCCCGTATGATTCCCCACACTCTCCCACCCACCCAAACCATAGGTATTCTACCTACTCTCACACACCTCCAAGCCAGGTCAATGAGGTTAGTAATTGGCAGACAGACAATGGAAAGTGCAACCCCCCCCCCTCTCACACACACACACACACACACACACACACACACACACACACACACACACACACACACACACACACACACACACACATATGTTGTTGAATAAATGAAAAACAAAACAAGCAAACAAAACAAAAAAATAGATTCATAAAGTTGAGCTGCCCATAGGCCTACGTTTTCCACCTGGTCCTTAATTTTAAAATACTCCTATATAGATAGGCTATACAATATGTCTATCTAACCAGACCAAAACAACACTGTTGCATTTTTGCAAACATGATTGTCTAAGAGGCCCAAAAAGACCATGAAAAGTCTGTGACAATGTGTGCATCTGGTTAACAAAGTCATGTTAGGAGGTCGTTACAAATAGGCCTACATGTAGCCTTCCTAGCCTATTCATTTTGGGTTTTTTTCAATTAACATCCAGCTAAATGGTGTTATGACTCACACACTAGATAGATGAGTAGGATATGAGTGGATTGTGGAATAGGATATGAAAATGTGAATTACAAACTAATGAAGGACTCGTGTCAGACATTGGCCAGCTCAATGAGTGGAAATGTGTATGCCTGTAAATCATACAATGCACTTTGTACCAGTTACCTCTGATCTTAAATTCAACATGGCTTCATGTCCTCTTACTTATTTCAGAATCATTTATTTTCCTAGATTTAGGATTTAAATGTTTAAGGCAATGCTCTTCTTTCATCTGTAAGAATGCTGATGCTCTAGTCCTGGGCAGGTTTTTAGCACTGGTGATAAGCTTATGAGTGACAGGTGCATAACGATTTGTATCTCTAACTCTCTCTTTAAAGGATAACTTCAGCCACTTTCAACATGCAATTTTAATGCTCACACTACCCTGGACTTGTCAGTACCTGAGAATTGTTTTAATTTTTCTTCAGCCTTTTCCGAGATCTTGGTCATTGTAATGGAGGCAGGTGTTTGTTTACATAAAAATTAAAAAAACATCTTGATTTATTCCCAAAAAACATCCAAAAGGTTATGCAACATCAGCAGACAACTAGCAAAGATCAATTCCTTTGGGGAAAATATTTAGAGTAGGCCTATGTTAAGGATTTTTAAAATGTAAACAAAAGCTGCCCCCATTAATAGCTCAGATCTCGGAAAGGGCTGAGCTGAAAAATGCAGCATCACCAGGTGACAAGTCAGGGTAGCGTGAGCAATACAACAGTATATTGAAATTGGCAGAAGTGCTCCTTTAAGTCTTTGTCTTTCGAAATGGTGCACTGGCCTACCTTGGATGACTTGGAGTACTTCATACAGGTTTTAAAATACCCCTGCTGTCACCATGACAACCTGGTGAGTCAACAAGCAAACCATTCAAAGACACAATTTTTATCAGCCTCAAGCAACCATTCATCAGAAATGACAAGAGGAGTGGGAGAAAAGGAACTTTCCCATTTCTAATTCCAGCTCCAGCTTTTCCAGCACATACCAGCAGGCAAGGATGGGAAATGTCTGTCAGTCGCTATATTGATTACAGTGTCAGAAGAATAGACTGATGTTCGGAGGTGAGCGATGTACAGAGCAGTGCACTGTTGTTCCTAAACTGTGGTTGTTGTCAGGATAATGAATATTATTATTGCTGTTATATAGTATCAGTAGAATGAGGTGGGGTTGGAGGTAGTTGTCATATGAATGCTAAGATACAAGATGAGCATGGGCGGGGCTTTGGGAGGGGGGGGGGGGTGCTGGTAGCAGGGTCCTCCCGTATTGGTGGTAGGGGCTCTATTATGACCTTGGCAGGCCATATAGGGGGCCCTAACAGTGTCTTGCCCTGGGGCCCTGTGTGCAATTGTTGCAGACGAGTCAAGATGAATGTATTTTCACACAACTTTTTGGCTGTGGGTCAGCCTGTAAGTCTGTCAGGGGGGCGAGTGGTGAAGGGAGCAAGAGAACATTGTAGTAGAAGGTAAATAAAATAATAACAAGAAATAATAAATAATACGTCAGGTTGAGTTTGACTGGAGAAGGGATAGACACTGTTATTAAGGTGAGTTGTACTCCTGGGGTTGGAACAATTGGAATAGGTCATGGCCTGGATGAGAAGGGTCACCATTGATTTTTCTTGCACAGATTTGGGAGCAGTCTTATAGCCTGAAGACTGATGGACATCACGAATGATTCTTCGGTGGCAATTTTGCTCTTGACAAAGCAATCAGAGTTTTGATAACAGACAGTGATGGATATAGTGATGGATACAGTGATAATGTTTTCTATGGCTTTATTAATCCTGGTTTTGTTGACATTGCATTTCCTCAGTTCCCTGAGAAACAGTCTCTATCGAATGTCTTGGGGTTTTGTTGGGGGGGGGGGGTATTTTTTCTGGTAAATCAACTGCTTGCACTACATTTCAGTTCATATCACAGATCTGGCCTTGCTGTATCGAGAAAAAAAACATTGGATCTGCCTTTTCTAATCGCTATCGTCTTGTCATGAGGTACAAAGTATTCAATAAGCCAGGTTATAATAACTCTGTCACTTCAATTCAAATGTAGCATACAGAATGACATCACTCAACAATCCCTTTCTTTGCTGATAAGATTCGATTTGACCAAATCAAATGCAATACGAAGATAGACCTTTTGTAAGAATTGAAATGAATTACTAGTATTCTAAGCCTAGCTAATGGAGCCCAGAAAAGAAGTTACCCCGGGATATTCATCAGATGTGGTGACGTTTGATACATGGCTGGTGTGGATCTTACTTGTAACACTCCACAAGGTTACTTTTGAACTCATTTTAGCATCTGCAAAAAAACGCCTGCTGAATTGGGTTAAAGGTGTCACTAACCGTGATGGGAAACCTGGATTCATCAGTTACAATAGAATGCCACATATTCCAGATGACCTGGTTTAACAGTCCTGTCCGCCTTTATCACCTGGTTGAATTGGACAGGTATGAATTGAATTGGACCTGGTCAGTTGGAATATGTGGCACTGGAGTTTAACAAATGAATGCAGTTTTCCCATCACTGTTACTAATTCTTTTTTGCATAGCCGCAAATAGGGCTGGGCGATATGGAAAAAAAAAATATTACGATATGGATCGCTTTATATCACGATAACGATATATATCACGATATAGCACAATTACATAAGTTTTCAGTTATTCTCTTTATTTGCTCTTTATTTTTTATGTCGCAAAACAACCTTTCTTTAAAATGGATCTTTTTTATCTTATTTTTACAGTTACATGAACTTATAGTGAGTATTGTGAGAACATGAAATGAAATTAAATGATATTCAATTGTATAAAACTGATCAAATTACTATGACGATATAAACGATATAGGAGAAAGGTCACAATATGCACTTTTATATCACGATAACGATATAGATAGATAACATATTGCCCAGCCCTAGCCCCAAACAATTGGTGCATAATATCATAATATTGAATGAAGTTACAACATGGGCCTAGGTGTAGGTCTAACCATGATATATTCAAAGGACCAGTTAGTAGGCCTGGTTAGAAACTAATTTCCACCTCCCCACCAAATGATGGTGATGGTATTCATATGTAAAAACCCAGACTCCTCATACTCCCAGCTTACTCATTGTCACTTCTCCCCCACTGGATTCCCTGCTGCGGCTATTCCTCTTGTTGCAGCCTGACTAGTGATTGTCTTTTATTAACGGGACTAAGGTCCATGTGCAGAAGAAATCTGGACTAGTGTGATGTGCTGCCTGTTTTGAGAGACTAAAAGTTTTCTGAGAAGAAATATCTTTACAGTGATTTAGCAAAGTCATGCATTTTTTTCAGAGTTGCAGGTCTAATCAACAGTAGTCCATTTTATTGCCTTTTAAAAATGTATCTAGAGGCTGTGTTACAAATCTTCAGTCCATCCCTCACTTTTTACACTTTTCTGTCTTGCATAGCCCCATAATGCACGCCGTACCATCTGAGGCACGCTGTAGTAGTCATGGAAAGCTTAATTACGATAGTACTACACAGGGCCATTACAAATGTACTATGACTTGGTCATTGCCATTCTGGTAATAACACATTTATAATGTCGTGTTCTTACGAGTTAAGGGTGTTCTAAAAGAGAGACTACAACCATAAAGTATCTGCAGGCATCCTGTTCGGTTGGTTAGGGAGCATTGCATTGCACCATTACAGGCATTTCACACCTGTAGCTTGCCTTTGCCCTTGGTGGGTGATAGAGGGCTCCCTGTCTCTCTGCATCCGGTGACGAGAGTTCGCCTACAGTCTTGTAAGTGATATACCAGCAATGTTTTTGTTATGACTGTCATGGCATCTGGACAGCCTCCCTGCAGGATCTGTTTGGGTTCCTGCATATTTCAGTTCTCCTCCTGTGTCTTTTGGCAGTCCCCACACCCCCATCTTCCCACTCTGACCCTGTGTCCTGAGCCATTTAATCTGATTCCCACAATTACAGAACACACTGACGTTGCCCTTACAGCCAATCCAAAATTATTCATGTTTTGCAAGACAGGTGGACTGAGGAAGTTCCACTTTGCTGGGAGTGTTGTTGAATTGGTCAATGCAAACCTAGGTAAAATGTGCTCTATTGTATGACTACTGTATGAGTGATGTTGGATTCTATTTTGGAACAGTCTACCTCTCCATATCCGCCAAGCCCCCAAACTGGCTATGTTCAAAAAGCACCTAATCACATTTATTAATTGAGGCATATGGTCCTTAAACCACCCTGCCCCCCAACTCCACCCCCTCGTCTCTTATCCCCTCTATTCCCAAGCCCCATGTCCTGGGGGGGGGGGGGATGCAGCATTTGTAGGCCTATATGTGTTTTGTCTTGTCTATCTGTGTTTATATCCTGTTTTTACCCTGTGAGACCAAAGGCAATTTTCATGCTTGCAAGTATAATCTAATCTAATCTAATAATACTTACTATGTGTTATCTGCTGTGTTCCTTTTAAAAAGAGTCAAGAGAGCATATAGGCTAGTGTCCAATTCTCAAAGAGGGTAGTTGTATTTGTCTAATATATAAAAACGAGTAAATTATCAAGTTAATATTTACATGATTAAGCCATTAACAGAGCTTTACAATGACCTGGCCCTAACACAACAAAACTGCAAGAACTATTCTTCCCCAAAATAGGTTTCATACTGACACAGTTTGACAATCAGATGACATAATCCTTGTAATCATCCTGATATCCTATCTTGTTGTCCCCACTATCAGTTTTACTCTCCCTGGTCTGGATCATCGTCAGCTTTTCCATTGAAACACAGAGATGCACACACATACGAAGATAGGCTAAGAACACAGAAGCACTGTGACTCAGTCTCCCCCATCAAGCCAGCAACACTGCGCCTAGATTGAAGTTTGTATATGAGGGTTATATTAACCAGACACATGATCTCTGCAAAAAGCACCTTCACCATCCACCTGTAGGCCTATAATTAGGCCTATACAACTATTGTTAGGCTATAGCCTAGATAATATATAGATACTAGATAATAGATAACTATTATTTGCCTAGTTTGTACGCCTAACTGATACATAGGCTACATCTCATATAGCCTAATTTAACTAGCAATAGCTTACCCTTAGCCTATGTGATGATAAAAAATGGCTGGTGGGTACTGTAGGCCTTGGTGGGTGCTCTCACACGTCTGTCAGATTGTTATTGGGCCAGCTTGAAGACTGTTTTTTTTTTTTTTCGTTTTTAAAAGTGGTAGCCTATTGTCCATAGAGTAGACCAAACATTTTGAAGATTAGGCCTAGTTTAGAAATGGCAAGACCCATAGGCCTAGTCTAATATATTTTTTCGAAACCATGTTATCAGCTTTGTTTGACTTATAAGCCTGTAAAAAAAACAGCTGAAAAGTTTTGCCTCCGGCAAATCAATTTAATGACGTTGTGTGTGAAATTTGACGTTAATCTGGCCATTGCAACAGGTTTTCTTGTCAACACAAATTTGCCACTGGAGATGTCTTCTTGAAGGGTTAATCTCGTGGAATGTTGCACTCAGGAATGTGCATGCAAATAGATTTATGCTAATGATATGCTAATGAGCTGCTGGCTGGGAACGGATTTATGTCTGTCCAGACTGTTACGAACTAAGATGGAGGACATGGGAGGGCGAAATATGGATCTGGACACAGTTTTGTAGCTCGCTGGAGTTACTTTCTTGCGTTCCGTACTTATGGCGGAACTTTTTGGACCTGACAATGCCTAGAAAGGGGAATGGACAGTTGCCGTTACCGGACGGCTGGGAACAGGCGACGGATTACGACGGCAAAGTATTTTATATCGACCACAATACCAAGCAAACCAGCTGGATAGACCCAAGGGACAGGTAACGTTTCTGCGTTATTCTGCAAAATTACACACTTCAGAGTTGATGAACACTGTTTGTAAACATACAGGAAAGGACAATACTATGCATAACAAAAGAATGAGGAAATGGTCCCGAAGTTTTTTGTACGCGGCAACAGGAGCGACTTTAGCGAGTTGCCGACAACGTGCTAAAGTAGAACTAGGCTAACAATATTCAGTTGCAGTGCTTGCAACTGAGAAGTGTTTGGTGGAAGTTGAACAGTTATATGATTTCTCTATGTACTATTCTTTATCCCAAGTAGGCCTGCGTGTAGGAACTCTCTGCAAGGGAGAAGAATAGAGTCCAAGACAGTTTACAGTTGCCGTGGGACATGCACCGTGACAACGGAATATTTTGCTGTGGATGCGCACAAGGGAGACTGTTCCCGTTAAGACGCGTCCAACTTCACCACACATTCTTGCGTCAACTATTTAGACGCCTGATTAAAAATGATCAACTATTCACATATCACGACTTAACTACATGCTACACATTCAAGTGAAATGGCCACGTTTTGCGTTGGCCAAGTCTTGCGTTGTTAAGCTTATAAATGTGCACTCAACTGTTGGTCAGATTCTGAAATGTGACCTGACCTCCAACCCAAAGCCAAGTTAGTTCTACGCTAGATCTCACCCGCCCCCCCCCCCCCCCCCCCCACCCCCCCCGCCCCCCCCCCCCCCCCCCCCCCCCCCCCCGGATCATCCGCAGTTTTGTGTCATTGCTGTATTACAGCTCATAAACTACACAAATGGCCTAAAACGCCGCGCACAACGACCGAGGCTATGCAATATACACCAAGGCTACTATTGCTCGTGCACTAGGGGTGGGCGCGATATGGCAAATGTCATCACGATTTTTTTTACATAGCCTAACATCTCGATTCCGATTGTTTTATCACCAAAAAATAAAACCAACAAAAACTCAAACGGGTGTTTTATATACTTGCAATTTGTTATCAGCATTTAACTGTAAACACACTGACTCTCATAAAGTGCACAATTGAAATAGCCCTACAATAATAAAGAATAAAACTGAAGACAGCAACTTAAGTAAGTGACTTCTGATAGTGATTGTAAAAATCGTCACTGCAAGACTATATGATTTCTCCACTTTGGTAGATTCAAGGCGACCTTGTACTCAATTTCACGATCCAGGATTTAATATCGCCATATTGTGCACCCTTACCCCTCATGTGGATATGTTGTATACAGTGATGGGCAGTAGCTTCGCTACAAGCTACAAGCTACTAGTTTAACTACATTTCCCAGTAGCTTGGTCGTAGCTTCACTACTTTATGTATCGAGTAACTTCCCTGTAGTTGAACTATTTTTTGTCTTAAGTAGCGACGTAGCTTCCACAAAAGCTACATTTTGTCCCGCAATGTTGCTCAAAGAAAAAATGTTGACTCTTTCCTGAGATCTAGGCAGTCACGCCAGGGAGTGCCCCACACTGTCCCTCAGAAACATATCCATGTCCCCACTTGGACTTATTGGGGTAACCCTAGGCCTGTGCCCTATAATGATATTTAAAACATACTGAATGTATAATGAATATCAATTAAGTATAATGAGATCAATAAAGTTGTGTTTAATGAAGGTAGGCCTATCTGTTATTTTAATCTGACATTATGTCGGGACAATGTAGCTTATGGTGTAGTGAACTACATTTCCGCACATTTTTGTAGCTTAGCTCACTACATTTCTGATGGTGGTAGCTTTAGTGTAGTGAAGCTTAATTTATGGTTGAGTAGCTGATAGCTTAGCTTACTACATTTTACAAGTAGCTTGCCCAACACTGGTTGTATACAGAACAAGGGTGGGCAACTTTCATGATAAGGAGGGCCAACCATCCGAGGGCCACATGACCATGTGCTTCAGCTAGCCTAGTTGCATATGACAGAAGTTATAAAATGATAAATGGGCTTATTTTTGTGTGTATTAATACCCAAATGTGTTTCAAACCATTGCATTTTAACATGATGTCTTTGATGAGCTGCAAAGACAAGAATACAAGGTGCTCACTTTTACTGTAATTGTGGCACAGAGTAATGAGAGGCCAGTGGTCTTGTTGGCTGGCTTATATTGCAAATCAATGTCAGCATTTTTCGTGTACACAATGCATATCAAAAGAAAAAGTGTAATCGGTTTATCATACGGGCCACACTGAGTGAGGGGATGGGCCACATATGGGTCCCGGGCCTCACTTTGCCCATCCCTGGTACAGAACATCAGATGCTCAGACAGTGATGACGTACCCAGGCCTTGCATCACGTGTCTTAGGCCTAGGTTTTTATTTTACCAAACTTCTATCATAAAATGGCACAACAGTTTTTCTTTTACTTCAGACATGTAAACGTTTAAAAAAAAAAAAAATCTTTTACCTGATATGTTTCGACAGTATAGCTTCCGTCTTCATCATGGATGTTGATTTGTGTGACACCAGAACAACATCAGCTGGTTTTAAAGCACATCACACATCAACACCCATGTGACCCTCAGATGAAGAGGGAAGCTATACCGTCGGAACATGTCAGATAAAAGGTATAGGCTATATTTTTTACATGTCTGATGTAAAAGAAAAACTTAAGTGTTACTAAAACAGTGGTCTTACTTCAGACTTATTTAGAGCCTGTGTCAAACGGAACATGTAATAGAAAAAACAGTGAGAAACAATGAATGGCATTGGTAGACATAGTAGGTTTTTTCTATTTGAGTTATTTTTCACGAATATTATGAAATACACAAATAGCCTAGGCTATGCGAATATAATAGACTACACCAAAATAGTTTAAAAATGTTGGAGCATCACGTTTACGCCATTGCTTGACAAAGACTTGCTGTAGGATGTGAGGCTTCTGATGGGACAGCGTGGACCAAGATGAAGCTGGAGTTAAACCAACTGGGTTCTCCGGTCAGTAGCTGAACAATCTTGCTATATTGTTCTCATAAATCAGTAAGCTTAGATGTTGTGTAGACTTTTGGGCACTGATGAGTGTACACAATAGAGGACATAATTTATCAAGTTATCATATTTTTTCAAGTCAGAATTTTATTTTGCCTTCAAATGAATAAATGGATTGAATCGCCAGATAACCATGTTTTATTTTGGGCACATTGCTTAACTTCAACTAAGACAAGCTCTTTTACAAATGTTGTTGTGCATCGAATGTGGTGCTGATGCTAAGAGTGTTTAAGATACTGTGAGCTTTGTCAGTGTTTTCCAGTTGAGAGCTTGGGGTACTTGTGTAGGCCTACAACACAGAAATATGCACAGGTGCTCCTGTTGCATCAAGCTAACAGACAAATTAATTCTCCATGGCACAGTGGTAGACCTGAAAGGGGGTTACTCTGAGGTTCCCCGTTCCCCTGGACATGCTGAAATCTCCAAAGAAACCTAGTCCCTCATCAGTGTTCACACCGGTGAAACAAGAAGAACTTATAATAAATAAATCCTGACTTTTGGCCCTATTGTTGGTCATCAGTACCTACTGCGTATAGGTTGGTCATACAACTGAATCTAAAATGGTGTAAAGATTCATCAACCGCTTGGACATGTGTTCCTGGAAGGGACTGAAGGCAGGGGAGCGATAGCAGGAGTAGTGTGATGACACTCAGACAAATGATAAGATGAATTAGTGTGTGATTCTTGGACAAAGTGAAAGAAAGCGTGAAAGCCCATTGGGAAACTCCAACTCCCATTGTCATTGTGACACAGCACTCCACAGCACACAAGTGAACACTGCACACAACGTAATTGCATTTATGCCTCACCCGTGCAAGGGGGCAGCCCTCAGTGGCGCCCCATGGGGAGCAGTGCGGTGGGACGGTACCATGCTCAGGGTACCTCAGTCATGGAGGAGGATGGGGGAGAGCACTGGTTGATTACTCCCCCCACCAACCTGGCGGCTCGGGAGTCGAACCGGCAACCTCTGGGATGCAAGTCTGACGCCCTAACCGCTCACCCATGACTGCTAAAGTTAAAGAAGTTTGGTGTGGACTGAGACAGAATGTATGATTCTTTTTAGTGTGCTGTTGGATGACATGTTACAGTAATGACCCATTCCAAAATAGGCTTCTGTATGGCATATTTGGTATAAAAGGAAATTCTAGATAGGGGTATGTTTGGTAAGATGATGTGTTCTTGTGGATCTGAAGCCTTGTACGTGTATACTGCTGTACTGACTGTTGTAGGATGGATGTATTAGTAAAAATCCGAGCCAGTGCAGGCTCATAGGCAGGCACAGGAATGTGCGGGAGGAGGTGGAGCCTGTAAAACGCCTTAAACCACAAACACACACACACACACACACACACACACACACACACACACACACACACACACACACACACACACACACACACACACACACTCAGATCCCCTCTAAAATGCTAAGAAATGGAGCACTCTGACAGAATAGTTTGGGGCCTGGTATTTTCCCTCAAATGATGTTTGTGACCTTAGGCTGGTCATTTACTTTTTCAAATAGATGAGGAAGCAGACTGTAGTAATAATGAAACAATGGAAGTCTATGTTTTTGTAATCAAAAATGAACTATATGGTTGTTGTTGTTGTTGTGAATATACATGTAAGTGGCAAATGTGGCCAAATGACAGCCTTTAAGGTTGGGTGACATTCACCCACGGGAAATACAGCGGGTCTCCCCCTTTGCAGCAAGAAAGTGCTTATCAGTTTATAGTTCAGCCTTGACAACAAACAGCCAAGCAGATGCTTTTGACGTACATGGTTACTGGAGATGAGTGATCCACTTGTCTGAATCTAGTGAGGTGAGGAGATTCTTCAAATTAGCATAACATGCAAAACATGTAACCTGGGTTAATAAATCACCACACAATGCTTAATTGCGTGCCTAAATGAGCCAGTAACAGGTGAATGAAGACTGTCAGCTGCTTCCACTGTCGATGGCTGAAAATTGCACTTGCAAAATCTGCACTGACAACAAGTCGGACATTGTCCACAGTTGTGTACATAGTCTCACTTGTATCGACTTTTGGCACTGTGGGTTGGGTGGGGGGGGGGGGTATACATTTATAGATATTTCAGTTGATGCCAGGACAACTGCTTAGCTCTACTTTTACGAACATTTTAAAATATGGAAAATACATAATAATAATGATAATAATAATAATGATTATAATTGTCAGATCACTGCCTTCCATCTTGCAGGAATATAGCTAGCTGGATCTGTGTTGAACAAAATAGTCAGCATTCACACAAAAACGCCACCTTTACAGACAGAAAGCATGCCTTCTTTTAATGCAAAAGTCCATGAGACTATTATTGCTAATTCATGCCACTGCCAGATATCCTTGCTAATTCATTCATCAAAGATACTCTCCCCCAGTAGCAAACAAGTTTTTTTTTTCAAGGGTAAGCACTGCAGACACAGGGTTTCTGCACCTTGACTTTGTCTGTTGGTGTAACCTACAGCACTTCTGATTGGAGTTGTCAGGAACTCATGTTCAATTAGTAGTCATATCAAGTAGCTGAGCAAAGACACTCCAAGGTTATATTAAGTAGCGTACTGCCTGGAGTTTGCAAATGTGTGGGCTTGTGTGAAAAAAAACATCTCCAGGTAGTTTTGATTAGAAGTGTATACCCACAGGTAACCAACTCAGGTGTGTACATCTTGACTTCATAGGATGCACACATATGTCCAGTAACTTATATAAGCCTACGAGCAGAAGTCAACATTTGGGTAAAATATGTACCAATCATTTGGAAAGTCAACATCATTCATCTCTCTCCCACCTGAAATCGATGTTCCATACCGGTCCACTCCAGACCCTCTGTATGAAATTATGAAAGCATGATAAATCCATGCTATAGACTCCTGAAGTACTTGCCATTCTAATCAGAGTGGCTTATGATTGCAAACTCATCCTTGCACCCTCCTCCTCATCCTTGTACAGAACAGTAGGGACAGAGAGAGAAAGAGACAAGCAGAGCAGCAGAGAGCCCTAACCCCTTTGTCAACCCAGCTGACTGATAATGGGGAAGGCTCTCAGCATTGTGATTTATGACACGAGTCTGAGTTTTTAATGGTTGCTTCAGTTTTGGCTAGAGCACTAGTGTTCGTTTTTGTGTCCAGAGGCAGTGTTTCTTGAAACCTGCCGCTACTCTCTAACAATGTTCTGTCTTGTACGTGTGCATTTCTGTTTTGACAGAGGTGCTAATCACGTCTTGTAGGATAAATCAAGTGAACCCACCGGAGAGGTTGCTCTGATTTTAAAGGGGTGTGTCTATGTCTATGACTACGCATGTCCTTGTTGTGCTCATCCATCTAAATGTCACTGTAGTCTGTTTGTTTGTACCCGTAATGAAGAACGTTTTGGAAGTGATGTTGAGCTGTAAAATGTGTGATGGCTGTCTTATGAATCCGTAGTGGTCATTCATTTAGTGAGTGACAGCATGTGTAACAACTTAATTACGACTCAATAACTTGGTGAAGTGTTAGTAGTAATTCGAAACATACTTTTCGCACATCACTCTGTGCTGAGCACACACACACTGTGTGTGTGTGTGTGTGTGTGTGTGTGTGTGTGTGTGTGTGTGTGTGTGTGTGTGTGTGTGTGTGTGTGTGTGTGTGTGGAAGGGCACCGCGTATGCTGTACAGGTAGTTAAAGAAATCTCCCCTGTGGTCAAAATGGCAACAAAACATTATGCTTATCTAGCACTTGTCCTGTTTATGGGCAGTCTGTTTGGTATTCTCTCTCTCTCTCTCTCTCTCTCTCTCTCTCTCTCTCTCTCTCTCTCTCTCTCTCTCTATCTCTCTCTCCCTCGCTCTATCTTTTTCTTCTCCCTCTCTCTCTCTCTCTCTCTCTCTCTCTCTCTGTGATAGAGGAGAGTTGAAAGTTTTTTGGCAGGGACTTATTCCGTTTTGGATTCTCTTGCCTTTGTAGATAACTTCCTTTGATATAGTTTCTCAGGGTAGGGAAATACTGTGGCCCTTGGTTCTGTTTGTTTTGCCGTTTGGGGGATTTACAAAGATTCCTACAGCCAAGGGTATCTCAGCACTTCTCAGTATACCAGAAAGACAGCAGCCAGTAAAAAAGAATATCACATTCATGCCTCTTGTCATGGGAGGCCTGATTGTTGGTTTCCATTACATTGTGGAACATTTTTTTTATTTTATTACTAGTGATGGAAAATACATCCTCAAAACTGCCAGCTGTGCTTTTCTTTTCCTCAACTCTTCTAGGTTTTTGATATTGTTTTATGTTGATGTTGTCGATTGAAGATTTAAGAATGTGGAATGTTTCAGTGTTACAAACACACAATTTTTTTTTTTACCAGACTGTCATGGTGGAACTCAGGGAAAATACTGCTCGCATGGCTCCCACAGATCCAAGTTCACAGGCATGCAACACTAGCAAGATAAGGATGCTTGCCAGATGGGTATATAGTGACTGATTTAAAACTTTGACAAGGATTTAGTTGCAGTGAATGATTTGGTCTAAACTAAGTAACATGGGGAAAAAAACGTTAATTCATTTCTAAAAGGGTAAACAGACTTTAAGGTCAGTGTAGCAGTAATTGACTCTTCTGTCTGTTGTCTTGCCTGAAAAATACTTTGGTCTCTGTGTCTTAAATTGTTTTTGGTGGGTCTTGTGACGAGGCCACTGTCGCCTTCACCCCCCTACCCTCCAACCCCCCCACCGTAGCCTGCCTCTCATAATGACCCACACCATGTCCACCAGGACTTATCTTACTCAGTAGTGGTGTGGTGTGTCACCTCCACCCTGCAGTCCCTTTGCTGTCTAATCGGGCGAATACACCGGCCGTGACAAGATCAACAGACAGAGAATCGCTGGACTGTGCAGCCAGAGCGATGCGAGCGATAGAAGCAACAGAGCATGTCTGTTAAATGCAGAATGCAGGCATTCCAACATTCCTATTGACTGTGTCGGCTGTCCCCGAACCGCATCATCGCTAATTTGTCCAACTACAAAGTGTCGCGCAACTCTCACAAATCACCTCTAGCCGCCTGAATTGCTTTATGTCGCACGACTCAATACAAAGTCAGTTACTTCCGTCGCTGAAATCGTTCATGTTGCGCTTGGTCTATTCGTGTGTTAAGTCTGCTGTCAAGGCCATCTCGCGAGGCCAACTTCAGTGTGGCTGACAAGGCCAATGAAACGCAGAGAGCGGGAGGAGGTAGGCTCAGCTATTCCTTCAGCTCCTCCTCCTGCACATCTGGGCCTCCTCACCATCCCAGGACAGGAGGAGTGCCAGGGTCTTCCAGGCTCATTCCACAGCTGTCCCTTAACCAGCGCCTGTCCTCCTTGGTACTTTCATAGAGCTCGAAAGTCCCGCCCCTTAGTTCCGCGTTTCACGGGACCTAAGCTGACCATCTAACAACATGGTACTGAGTAAATATCTTCTGATCTCAGTCATGATATGCGCTGGGCTACAAATATGCTGTTGAAGAGGCTAGATAAAGATTACATTCATGCAGAAGTATCTATGTTTTGTTCTGAGGCCGTCGGCATGAAAATTGTGAAGAAACACAGCTTTCTAAAAAGTTTGGGGGTTCGTACGAAAAATTAAGCAAAAATATCAGAACCAACATATATGGAGCTCGTGGCACAACTCGAACGGGATCAAAATATCATTTTAATACCGCCATTGGATTACATGCTACAATTTTCGGCTAAAAATGCCGTTGAGGTCCCATGAAATCGGGGGAAGTGACGTCACTTTCGAACTCTATAGAATGACGAGAAGGCGTGAGGATTGGGAACTGGAGAAGGTAGACAGAAATAAGTGATGGGGTAAAGATTTTGGTTTTGGAAGTTTTGCACTTCTTATGTTCCACCATAATTGTGAGCAGTTGTAGGTGTGGGAGTTAAAGGAGAAAAACGATGACATTAGGCCCTTAGTTTCACATTATAGCATCATGTTCTACTCACCCCTGTAAGGTGTGTGTCATTTTGAGCTCGGCCGAAGATATTCGGGTTAGTTATATCTATGAAACGACTTCTTATGGGCCATTTTTTTGCAGGCACAACATATGTTGTTTTTAATTTATTCGTTACGGTATGCTACCACTCATGAGGCGTAGGTAGGATTGCGTGTTTGGAAACTTTTCAGTTTTGCGGATCATGCCGTTTTTGAAAGACTGGTAAGGCCGGATGTTTGTGACGTCACATCCACCCTTACCAGACCTGGATGCATTCATGGTTTGAAGAAGTGGTCATTTGTAGTACACTACTTTGTATGTTGCATGTCTTAGTGTGTGTGCATGTGTATGGTTACGGAACTGCGCAGGGGTGGACTGGTAATCTGGCATACAGGGCATTTTCCCGGTGGGCCGACAGTCCTCAGGGGCCGACACTGTTGTTGTGGTTGTTTTCCCGGGAATTGGCCCACAAATTAGCGGGGGAGGCCCAATGGTCCGTCGTTAATATATACACAGTGGATTCAGCCAGTCAAGATATAGTATGAAAGTGGCCTGTGCGTGTGTGCATGCGTGTTTGAGCCGATTTATGTCAAAAATGCCCGGGCCACTTTTCGGTCCCAGTCCAGTGCTGGAACTGCGTGTTCAAGGGAATGTGGGGGAGTGAAATGGAATTGCACCTGTGCTACGTGGCCAACCGAGCGCAGAAGAAGTTGGAGTCACTCAAACCACTCTTGGCCCATTTTCAGAAATGCCAAAGTTTGTTTGCAGTCCTAAGTACCTCAACTTGTGCTGTTTGTCAGCCAAGACGAACAAGGAAAAAAGAGCTTATACCTCCTCCCACAGCACCACTTCCATCACCTCAAAAAAAGGAAAGAAAGGGGGGAAGAGAATGCACAGTATAGTACATCCATGGCTGACCCAGAAAGGTTGGGGCAGTAGTATTATTGGGGGTGGGATACACAGACCTGAACAAAATGATAATAATGGTCGTCTTGACAGATAAGAGGCCTCGATAAGCCCTGCTTTGTCCACACACACACACCACCCCCCCGCCTGCTCGCTTGCCTGTCCACCCGCCTCTTTCAGATTTGTTGTTTTTGCCTGATTGCAGCGTGTAATCTCATGATTGCAACTCGTCACAAGGTTAGTGCAAGAGGAAATGTCTGTAAGGTGATGGAAGACACCAGTGTGTCTTCAGGTGTGTGTGTGTGTGCGTGTGTGTGTGTGTGTGGTGTGTGTGTGTGTGTGTGTGTGTGTGTGTGTGTGTGTGTGTGTGTGTGTGTGTGTGTGTGTGTGTGTGTGTGGTTCGTGCACGTGTTTGTGTGTGTGTGTGGTGCGCACATGCGTGTGTGTGGCGTGTGCATCCGTGTGTGTGTGTGTGTCTCGCACGCGCGTCTGTGTGTGTGTGTGTGTGTGTGTCTGTTTGTGTGTGTGTCTGTCAGTCTATTAGAGGGTGAGATGGCGAGTAATGCATGAAGGCTGCTCTGAAATGATGCTCTCATTTACTATGCGGAGTAGAGCACTCTGGCGTTCAGGCTTTGCCATCAGCGGGTCCACTCCCTGTCACAGGATCCATGGGCTCAAGTGCCCAGCTGCCCAATGTCAGCAGTGCCTGTGGTGCAGTGTCTCTGCACTCTAGGAACTCTGAATAAATACCGTCTGCATCCTCAACTCAAACACCCTCAGCTACAGAGGGCAGCAGGTAACTTATTTATACAAAACGTCAATCACTGTTGGCTAGGGAATGATGATTCGGGTATTTTGATGAGAAATACCCAAAATACTATGGTTTCAATAACTCCATAGTTTAACACATCACACACTGTTGTCAGTGTAGTGTAACACACACACACACACACACACACACACACACACACACACACACACACACACACACACACACACACACACACACACACACACACACACACACACACACACACACACACAGCCTGGACCTGGATAGAGGGCCATTGGCTCTGGCTGCCTCTCTTCAAGTGGCCGACACTTCCTCATGTTTCTCCCACACACACTCCATCTCTTCAAGTCCCCATAGCAACCGGTACCGACCTGTGCACTGAAGCAGAGGAAGCCCGGACCAGTGGCAAGAGCATTTCTCTTCCTTTCTTTGCCTCTCCTTTCCTCCCTCTCTCTCTTCTATTGTTGGTTTCTTTCTCTCTCTGCTTCTTTGCCTCTATCCACTTCTCTGACTCTCCGCCTCTCCTGTACTGTACATCCCCTCTCTGTCTCTTAGTTGAGCTGTCTTCTCACTTGTTTCTCTGTCTCTGTCTCTGTCTCTGTCTCTCTCTCTCTCTCTCTCTCTCTCTCTCTCTCTCTCTCTCTCTCTCTCTCTCTCTCTCTCTCTCTCTCTCTCTCTCTCTCTCTCTCTCTCTCTCTTCCAGTCTCGCTCTCTGTCCCTCCCTTTCTTTCTTTTTCTCATTCTCTGAATGCCCCAGATCTCTGTGAGTACTGTGTAGCAGGGTGAATGGCAGGCTGTGTCAGGCCCTCTGCATTCCTGGCCTCTGCTGTCTGAGTGCGGACTCAAGAGAAGGGGAATTTATAGGTCTAACCGAGACAACCTGAGTCCTGGCCAAAGCTGTTTATTTTTGAAAAATGTGTGTGTGAGTTGAGGGAGAGCAGAGGGGGGGAAAATCCATCACATAGATAGAATTCCAGACCACGTCCTCCCTGCATTCTTTGACCGTTTAATGGAGCTTAACCCGTTTAATTAGGCCAAATTTGTATAAGTACGCCACTGACACAAAAGAGACCCCCAGTCAACCACCCCCTCCGCCACTTGTTTTGGCAATGGTGGTACTATGCAGAAAGGAAAAAAAAAGTTGGAGAACAAGAAAGCGGGGCTCAAATAAAAGCAGTGGTGTAAATCGTAGCTTTTGAAAGGCGCTGGCATCTGGGCGGGTGTGAATGGCAATGCAGGGGAGCAGGGGACTGAAGCAGAGCAAGAGAATGGGAAGAGGTTACAGGGGGCCCCAGACCCAAACAAGGGTGCACTGTGCCCATGGAGACTGGAGGGAGGTATGGAGGGAAGGTGGGAGTGACGGGGAGAGAATAGGAGAGGAACGGTCCACGAAAGCCTCACTGCCAGTCTATGACTCTACCACTGCACTCCAATACTCCAGAGAGCAGAGGCTATCCCAACATGACGCAGACTCCTCTGCCGGAGTTTCTCCAACCACGTGCCTTGTAGTTCGTGTTTTTTTCAGTGAGGCTCTCCTGGCTACCCCCCGTGGAAAAGTACAGTATAGACCTCTATGGTGGGGCAAGTAATATATTACCAGAAGCTCGAGATGACATCCTTTTATACACTGCACACTGATGGCCTGGAGGCAACAAAGCTCATAGGACGGAACCTGTGTGGCCAATCTCAAGTACAAGTACTAACTGTTTTTTCGGAGGTGGAATTTTCACCCATCTCTCAGTCTCTGCATGTTACTGGACGAAAGCTGTATCAGATGAGTCATATTGATGGACACCCTGGAGGAAGAGTCACTGTGACTCAATGGGACCTTTCCTGGTTAAATAAAGGATAAATAATTATATATATATACAGGGCTCTAAATTAACTTTTTCCACCACCAGCCAATTTGGCTAGTAGACATTTTTTCTTACCAGCCAAACAGGACTTCAACTAGCCATTTTTTAATCTTGCCAAAATAGGCTATGCGTTAGGCTAGTTGTGTTTTTTTTTTTACATTATTATTATTATTATTATTATGGTTATTTTATTCAAATGTCCACAACACATAAACACTATAGGCCTACATACTAGGTCTATAATAAGCATATATACTTTTTTAAACTTCTTATTCTTATTTTTACCTCTGAAAACAATGAATCACATCACACAAGCCACACACACAACAGACCTTTAAACCAAACACACAGCCAAACACTACAAAACCTCTCGCTCCAAGGAATGAGAAGAGATGAGAGGAAAAGAAGAGGAGGAGAGGAGAGGTCAACACACACACACGCACACACACGTTGTGCAATATTGGATATGATGTCGTGTGTGCCTATTGTGTGTTTATGTGGCCTAGGCCTACAGTATGACGCTATAGGCACCATTATTTCCTCCAGGAGCTCTTACCATGCTCAACAAAATAACAAGAAACCTACGCTATGTTTAACTAAAAGCAAATAATATCACGGAAAAGTAGCACACGTAGCCTACTCTCACGGGCACAAGGTCTGCCCTTCTTTCCGATGGCGTGGGCTTTCCAACTTAGTTGCGCCAGGACTTAAAACATTTCAGACGACAACTGACAGCTACGCTCACACTACTCTGACAGCCCGTTCTCCTCCTCTGCCCTTGTCGCAATTTCGTTCCACAACACTCCTGTTTTTGAAACTCTTCGGTCAGGTCCTCGCAGCTTAAAAAGGCAGGCTGTTAGAGCAAGGTGTATCGGTGTCGGTGTCGGTGAATGCTAATAGTAACAGTAGGCCTAATAGTGACGTTAAAAGTGGTGGAGCGAAAGCGACAGGAGCAGGGGAGAGTTGCCTGTCAAAATAGTGTGAGCGCACAAGAGCTCTGAAATGCGTTCTGTCCTGGCGCGCGCAACAGCAGCATGAAGTGGCTGCTGCTTCGGAAAGCTCACGGTGGGGTGGGGTCATGACGGGAGTGTTTATGGGTAATGTAGGAAATCTTGCCGTATCGTTGTCATACAAGCCGCCGTTTACCGTTCACAATTTACTGTAGGCTACTCGGGCGCTACTAGCCAAATGGGCGGGTAGATATTTTTTTCTACCGGCCAAAATTAATTTTCACCCGTGTTTGGCGGGTTGGCGTGTGTTAATTTAGAGCCCTGTATATAGGCCCTATATATACAGAAACTAACAATTCAGATTGTAGGTTGCTAATTCACATCATTTTGTTAAAACAGTGATTCGGATATCTATATATGCCACTTTTCTATCACACTGAGTAAAATATTGTCATTTTTTTTCGTCAGCCATCTTGTCATTTTTTTCAGGGGAAGTTGTGATGGCCTGCTTCGCCAGAACGACCACAAAATCTTAGCAGCGTCACAGAAAGTTTGAGTGGGCCTAGGCTACTACACAATGACTTTTCACTGATTCCAACACTAATGTGTCTTACTACTGTAGTTGCAACTGGTGTTGTGGTTCCCCACTGTTGTATTTATCAACATAATGATGCCGAACCTGCCAAGAAGCGATTCAGAGAAAATTGCACTCTTTATAAAAACTCTAGAGGCTCTCATTTGCATCCAGCTCAATGTCTGTGCCTTGGTTTTAGGAGGCCGTATGTTTATTCCTCTGTTACACAAAAATATTGTCCGGCAGCATAGAAGATATTGATTTTTGAAGAATCACTTTGCCGTGTTGTGCAACAACAACATGATATCACTCACTAGGTTGGTGATAATTTCCAGACTTAATGGTCTATGCCCAAAAGGAGCCTCCCTAGCGCTCCATATTCCAGGCTTTTATGGCCAGATTTACTTTTTTTCATTTAGCACAATGGTACATTTCACACACTCCCACAAATATTCTACATGTGTATTGTTGTGTGTGTGTGTGTGTGTGTGTGTGTGTGTGTGTGTGTGTGTGTGTGTGTGTGTGTGTGTGTGTGTGTGTGTGTGTGTGTGTGTGTGTGTGTGCTTACATACTTGATAGATATTGTACACTTGATTCTGAATCGATAGCAGTTGCAGGGTATGGTGTAATTTACTGTAGTAACATATTTCACGCTATTCACAAATGTTGTAAAGTAAAATACAGGCTGATCTGGGTGGTGCTACAGTTTGTTTTACTGAACAGTTATTCTGCTGCTGGAGGATAAAGTTTTACTAAGTGATGCTGTGCTGTATCCCCTAGTCTCAACACAAACCCAATATCCATTGTCCAAATACAGCCCATGTTATTGACGTCAGCCGAGCAGTCAGGACCACAACGTGGTTTCTAATACAGGACCCATCTGCCTTTTTCTCTCTCTCTCTCTCTCTCCCCCATTCACGTCTCTGCTTTGCTTTTATCTTTGTGATACAGAAGCGCACACGCACATAGAAACACAACAAACAGTCCATTGGAACACACCACTCCACGGTGATCGGTGACATTCATAGGTGGATATAGCATCAAAAGCCTTTTATATCTTATCTCAACCTCGGCTCTACACACATGCTCTCTTTGTGTTTGCCAGCAATTTGCTGGAAGAGTGGCAATAAAACTGTGGCGTGTGTGAGAGAGATACAAAGACAGACAGAGAGAGAGAGAGAGAGAGAGTGCAAATTGAATCATCACTGCTGTCTGAGCGCTGACTGCTTACTGCTTATGGCTTACTACCTCTGTATTACTGGCCTGGCAAGGTGAGGACAGCTACTATGACTGCGCCTGTGGCCCTTAATGCCTTGTGGCTGGTGGCTGGTGCAGCCCAGAGGACTGGTAAGCCCTGGCAGCGGCGGCCTGTGGCAGGCAGCCCCATGAAATATGCAGCAGCAGGCAGGAGACGGGGTAGGCTGCTCACCCCGTGCCCTCTCCGACAGCATAGAGCAGCAGCTTGGCTCTCAGGATAGATACCCTATCCTATCCTACTCTACTACTAGGACTCACTAGACCCATGGCTGGCGGCATCCCCATCACACCAGGACAGTGGGGAGGGAGGGAGAGAAGTAGAGAGAGAAGGACGGAGAGAGAGGGAATGGAGAGGCAAACAGGAGATCCTGTTATTGCTGTCGCTATTACACTATGACCTGTCAACAAGATTTGCAGAATGACATTGCTGAATGGTGAGATGGGGGGGGTTTATGGGTATGCCATTTTACAGGGCCGTGCCATTCACACCTGATCCAAGTGATTGACCTGAAACCACACCTGTCGTCGTGCTGCAGACTTATAGAGTTTTAAGGCCTACCAATTTTTGTCATGGTAGGGGGGGTGCAATTGATGGCGGTACCAATAATTGGGGCAGTTCACTTGGCTAGCGGTTAACCTGGCTAGATATTACTTGGACCAAGCAATATTAGTGTTCAGCAGCCATGGCACGATATTGCCTCTGTGCTTTTGATCTGTGGAGCAAACTAAAGGAGATGGTGGTGGGATTGAAATATCAAAAGAAATAGCGATAAGTTCAGGAGAACTAAAATGATGGCTCTATCTGCAGGGATTGTGCATTCTTGGCATACTCTTTGTGTAATCATTAACCTTTATGGTGATAGCAGAAGTGCTTAGTAGATATCCATGCAGTCCGTGTGTGTGTGTGTGTGTCTGTGTGTGTGTGTGTGTGTGTGTGTGTGTGTGTGTGTGTGTGTGTGTGTGTGTCTGTGTGTCTCTGTGTGTGTGTGTGTGTGTGTGTGCACACTAACTATAATTGCTTTGCGTTTACCGCAGTAGCAGCATGCCCCTGCCTGTGCCTGTTGTCTCAGTGTCTTCCCTGCAGAGCAGAGGCAAAGCATGTGTGAATGAAGTGTGTCTACAGTTTATCTGGGGATTGTGTGATTGTGTTTACATATATTTTTATGACTTGTCAGCACACACGCAGACACTTGCATCGCTGAGCTCGGCGGGCAGCAAAGCTTGCTAATCGTTCAAAAACAGGGTGAGAGTGCGGAGAGCATCAGTGCCAATTCAGAAGACATCTAAACAAACAACATTCACTTTTTTTTTTGGTGTAGTGCTGATGCGATGATTCGCCTAATGACTGAATAATCTAGTGACCCCTGTGTGAATGTGGATTTGAGGACCTTGATCCTACCCCAAAATGCTGACTTGGTCCATGACCCGTTTACCCCTTACCGGAGGCGTAATGGTAGCATATTCTTGATGGTGGGGGGAGACACTACTCATCATGTCTTCATTTTTATGGACTAAGAATATCTGTCAGAAGTGTGTGTGTGTGTGTGTGTGTGTGTGTGTGTGTGTGTGTGTTTGTGTGTGTGTGCGTGTGTGTACGTGTGTGTGTGTGTGCGAGTGTGTGCGTGTGTGCGTGTGTGTTAGAGCATGACACGGGAGTGGATTTTCACTCCCGTCCCATCCCGGTCCCAGAAAAAAAATCCCATCCCGTCCCATCCCGGACTGGAGTAAAAGAAACAAATCCCATCCCGTCCACTCCTGAAAAGAATGTTTCCCAATCCTGCCCACTCCCACTCAAAATCAATCCCACTCCCGTTTCATAGGCTTTTTTAGATGCGTCCCAGCATCTCTATAAGAGGGTCTGTCCCCGCTGTCCGTCCGTCCGTCCGTCTGAAACGCATTCCTTCAATTGTTCCTTCCTGTGTCCACAAGGCAGAGGCAGAGAGGCATTTTGGCCTGAAGCGAATGCGTGCCAAAACGTATACGATATGTTACCAAACCAGGCTAAGCTGATTGCATTGTGAGACAACTGAGGGGGGCATTCAATTTTCGGCATTGTTTTGCGTTTGGGCAGTGGTAGGCAACTTCGGTCCTTCTCCACAGCACACCAATACCACTGTGAGTGTCACTTAATGTTCACGGTCTTGTGATACACTTCGGCTGATAGTGTCGCGTTGTGCTCAGCTATTTTGGTTCATCAGAAACTCGCGGAAATTAACGATTTAGTCGGCGGGCAGTATTTGACACAGATGTTTGTGCTCGGATAAAGGGGCGTTTGCATTGCATAACGCTCCACAACATGGATGGAACCGTAATAAGTTGACAGGCGACCAGCAGTGCTAGCTCTTCCTCTAAATGTGAGTTTGCAAACATTCTGCAACTATTCAGTGAGTAGTCAGTGTTCTCGAACTACAAGTAGACAGGTGGGCCATTTCACATACGCTGTGTTTCTCATGTTCTCGGACATATTGCAAGGGAGATTCGTTTTTTTCTGGCGGGCGCGTGGACCCCACAGGTGCTTTCCCTTGCGCTCAGAGAGAGCACTGGAGACAACGCGTCTTTTGATTTGTAATTGGTTTGCAGTCGTATGAATTTGGTGAACTCTGCCACTGAAGCTCACTGCTTTGTGCCTTGACGGTGAAAAGCTGGCGTTGACAATTAAGCGCATAATTCACCCAAAGGGTGAACCCATAAGCGCATGATTCACCCAAACGGTTTATTTATTTATTAGGCTATTTGGCGATGTTTAGTTTCTTTCCCACATGCACATGATGCTGAAATGGCGTGATAGCCTACTAAAGGTTGATAAATAACCTACTAATAATATCTGGTAATTTGTAATGTAGCCACTTGATCTATGTGAAATTTGAAATTAGATGCTTCTTTTCCAAATCCAAGCATGATGGCCTTATTATAGCCTAAACTGCAAAATATAAAGCCTTGTCTCGTCATTTCGCTGCCTGCCACATTATTTGGAGTTTCCATGGGCAATAGGCTATGACCAATAAACAAAAAGCACATCCTCAGAGGGGGAGGGGGGGGCAATGTCATCCTCTAGTGTGTGTGTGTGTGTGTGTGTGTGTGTGTGTGTGTGTGTGTGAGAGAGACATTCAGTGTGTTTGTGCCAACCAGCCCTTGTCCTCAACCTGACAGAGAGTAGCTGTCTTAGACCTGTGATTGAGTTGTTGACTTTTTAAAGAATGCAATTGAAGTTTGAAGTTTCCAGGGACTCTTCTTTGGCTCCTAGTTTGGGGATAGTAGTAGTGAGGTCGATGGCCATGCTTTAAGGAATGTAATCTATTTGGCTGGAAGAGCCAGTTCTGAGGTGCTGATTAGATGAGCTTTGATTGAGCATTCCCCAGCGGTAGCCGTGCTCCAAGACTTGTCATTTTCTCTCGTTCTTTCATTTCTGAGGCTAGGTTTATGGGGTGTCTTCTCTCCCTCCCTCGTTCTCACTGTGTTCTTCGACTCTGTCTCTGTCTCTGTCACTCACTCACTCACTCACTCACTCACTCACTCACTCACTCACTCACTCACTCACTCTCTCTCTCTCTCTCTCTCTCTCTCACTCACTCACTCACTCACTCACTCACTCTCTCTCTCTCTCTCTCTCTCTCTCTCTCTCTCTCTCTCTCTCTCTCTCTCTCTCTCTCTCTCTCTCTCTCTCTCTCTCTCTCTCTCTCTCTCTCTCTCTCTCTCTCTCTCTCTCTCTCTCTCACACACACACACACACACACACACACACACACACACACACACACACACACACCGCACTTGCTCCTGCCTGGTACGGCATAACCCCGACTGTAGACTTTGGCCACTCTGGGGAAGCTGTGGAATGTTGTTGTTGTTGACTGCAGACAGCAGTGTTTGTTTCTTTCTTTCAGGACTTTCTTGGCTGACAAAAACAAGTTTAGGATGTGAAGTGGAGATTAGGCTTAAACTACATCATTAGGCTTAAACTACATCACTACATTTGCGTGTTACAGTAATGATTAATCTATAGACATGCTTTTATAGTAGTCTCTCATGATCTCATCATCTTGCCCCTCTCTCTCTCCCTGTGTCCTCTTTTTTCGTATGGTCTGTCTCCCACCTCGTTGGGTCCCTTTTTCTCCTTCCGGCTCCCTCTGTGTCTTAGTTGGCCTCCTGCAGCATGTTCGTCAGTCACACAAGTCACATTCAGAGTCAGACCCTACTAGGGGTGGGTATTGGCAAAGGGTTCACGATTCGATGTGCATCACGATACACATGCCACGATGCGATTCTATCACGATGCATTGCGATTCATGTACTACTGTGATGCATTGCGATATTTACTTCAGTAAATGTGTAAAATACAGCTTATTTGTCAGTTGCTGTGTAGCTTTCTTAAGTCAGTTCATTCTATTTAAGCATTCTATCATCTGGGAGAGAGCTTACATCACAACAGAAATATTACCTATTCTCTACTGAACAAAATAACCCGTGGCAAATCGAATTTTATTGTTATCAAATAATCAATTGTCATGACTCCATGCAGTATATTGAGAAAATAAGTATCACGATACCTTGTCATGAATCGATGCATTGTATCGTGAGAGTAAGTATCGCGATGCATCGATGCGACGATTATTTTGCACACCCCTAGACCCTACTGAGTTGTCAGCAAAGCAGTGAGCTCAACTGCAACACTGACAGCAAAGCCCCAATTAACACCGCTGAATCTCCTTTTGTCTCAGGTTAACAAAGCCCTTGTCTTTCGCCGACTGTGTTGGTGACGAGTTGCCATGGGGTTGGGAGGCGTCCTACGACCCCCAGGTGGGCACCTACTACGTCGACCACATCAACAGTAAGTACAGCCAGACATAGTAAGATTCTATGGGTGCATTCCAATATGAAGACTACCGTCCCTCCACTTGTGCTTGTGGCCTTGCGAAAAATAGTAAAGCAATAAAGTTTCCCTGCTGTCAGCCTAGTCGCAACAATTTTTGAGGGACTGATCTTCATTCACCATCCAGATTGCAAATGAGGGAAAGACAATAGAATTGAGCTTTTGCATGATATTCAATTAATTTTTTGTCGTCAGTGACGTTGTCATGAGGGCACAAGTAGGCAAGTGAGCAAGGGAGGACGGAAATCCGCATATCGGAATCCACCCAATGTCTTCTTGTATTCCCTCTCGTACATCATTGGGGAACCCCCAAGCCACCCCTCCTCACTACACACCGGTGCTATCCCAATAGGATACTAGACCCTGGGTTTCTCTTAAACCCCACAAAACATTTGCAACGAGATGAAAACATTGCTGCCAGGTAGTCAAAGAGACGAGTTGCAGCCAGCCGTGCACATCAGATGTTGCAGTCTGGTCACGAATCTTTGTCTTTGGCCGGAGTTTCAAGACATGCCCCCCCCCCCAAGTCAAGAGAAGGTCATCAGGTGAGTTGAGCTGGATGAGCTGGATGGAAGGGCAGCCAGTGTCCCCTACAGTAGTGCTACTGCAGAGAAGGGGAGCATCAGAAGCCTGTTATTCAGTAGTCTTTTTTTTGTTTTTGAAGTTGACGTTTTCAATAATGTACATACCTTCTGCTGCTCTTATGAGTAGAGAATTCATTCCTCTTGTCTGATTCGAGATGGATTGGCAGCATAGTGGTCTACATGCAGCACACTAATTTACATAATTCTGACCAAATTCTAACTAAGCAAACACTATTTACTGTATAAACACATTTACTCGATACGTTAAGCTGAGTTATGTTAAGCTCGCAAGTAAACGGTTGCTGGCCCGATGGTTTTCCAGTAAGATATCTGCAGCCGCATAAAATGGTTTGAGATAGGGGTGGGCGATATGGCAAAAATGTTGTATCACGATTTTTTAACATGAAATCACGATTTCGATTTTTTATCACGATCTTCCATCCAAAAAAATAAAAACAACAAAAAATAACTTTCATATACTTGCAATTTGTAATTTGCAGTCAATAAAATGTTAACACACTGATGGTACTCTCATTAAGTGTACAATTGGAATACAATAATGTAAAGAATAAAGTGAAGACAACAACACAAGTGAGAAAACGTCACTCTGATACTGATAATAAACATCCTCACTGCAAGACGATCTATACGATTTCTCCACTTTGGCAGATTCGAGACGATCTTTTACTCAATATCGCGATTCACGATATAATATCGTCATATCGCCCACCCCTAGTTTGAGAGGGCTTTGAAGCAGGGAGGCAGGCTAGAAGGGGCAGCACACG
>NC_085872.1:38357923-38365423 GCF_034702125.1 Engraulis encrasicolus | reverse complement strand
GTGCAACTGATGAGTCTGATTTATCAACACAGTTTCTGTCCCTCCAAAATGAATTATATTTTACTTCTCTAATAAGGTGATTTATATTACAGTTTTTCTTGATCGCTTTGAAACGGTTGTCACTCCAAAAAGCACATTTTCATAACAGGTAATGCACCGGGCAAACCAGACAAACCAATTTTCCAAACACAACATCTTGTGTGCAAAACGCTCTTACGTTTCCAAAATATTTAACATGAGCAAAAAAAGCAAACTCCGTCTTCAACTCAATACACACTACATAGCAGTGTATGAACACCACCAGTCAGTCATTACACTATGGCCAGAGAAATACATAATACCGTTATCATTTTGACACAATTTGCCAATGCTTAACGCTGTTGTCAATTACATAACTTTCATGTCAGTAATAGTTTTGTTTCATTTACTTAGCCGGTGACTCTGCTTGATCAGGATCTTGTGACTGATTGTAAATGATTTGCACAAAATTTGTGTTTTGTGTGTGCTCTTTCTTACGAAAAATTGACAGTAGGCTAGGCAGTGTCAATAATGCCTTCTCGCAAAGAATTTGAAAGAGAACCAGGATGCTTTGATGAAATTTTTGTTTTGTTTTGTTTTGTTTCTTCAAAAAAATGGTCTGATAACTGTAGGCCTATTATAGAAAATATGTGTAAAGTAAAATCTACTTTGTTGCAGTACAATAATGTAGGCCCTGCTAAAATAACTCAATGCAGGGAACAAACAAGTAAGACACTATATACACTGATTGCTAAATTAATATTTTCCAGAGGCAGTGTCAAATAGGTGCTCCGGTGCGTTTACACTACTGGGGTAATTTCTTAAAGTCAGCAAAAGATTTTGTCTGTATGGCTATCAGAGCTTAAACAATGAAATGTGTACTACTAAAATGGCACATGCGTTAACTGTTCAGCAAAAACTGCGTTATATGAAAGGAAAATCTGTGAAGTCAATGAGAATGTGTTAACACATATGCACAACTTGTCCTTTGCTTTGCTGAAATAGTGATCATGACGACTTTGTGTGAGTCAGTTTCAAAATTCGTGTCAAAGCAATTGAGAAAAACTGTAATATATAAATATTAACACACAGACACACGCACAAGATTTGCCCCCATCTTTCCTTGTCCTTTTGAGTATTTAAAGACTACTTTCCTATCCGAAACAATGTATGAACATACTGAAAATACTCACTGTGTGCTGTGCTCTACATGCCAGGGTAAGGTTGGCTGAGCCAAGTCTGAGCATCATGTCCAGCCCCTCACCCTACTGGATCTAATGCGCGACAGGCGTGAAGCAGTTTATATAGTGATGTACACTAACCTCTGCCAGACCTGAGGGCATACATGCATGCATGTATCCACTGAGCCGCTTGTCATATATCACTAGGATTAGGACTAAGATGAAAACTGTTATTATTAAATAAAGACATTTTACCTACGGACTGCATTGGTCAGAAAACCCTTTTTTCTCCAGCTTGGGGTTTTCGACAGATTACGCAAGAGTTCTAGTAGCTGCAGTGTTCATCAAATTGTCATTGTAGCATTTCAACAAGGTAATTCACAAGGGTGCATCGCAGAAATAATAAAAAGTAAATAAACACGCACCTTCTACATGCGCACACACACACACACGCGCGCGCGCGCATGCACACACACACACACACACACACACACACACACACACACACACACACACACACACACACACACACACACACACACACACACACACACACACACACACACACCCTTTCATGAACTGAGAACACTTCTCTCAAGGTTGTATACGGAATCAGTCGGGGATATCAGAGAAAGGTTGTTGGGATCAAGAGGGTTGTTTGGAGAGGGATTGGTAAACCAGAAAAGACTGAAAGAAAAAAAACCCACAAGCGCATCGAGTCGGCAACCACTAAGCTTCTATTGTGTTCTGACAAGAGCTTCATACTTGATGGTTTACCCAGAGGTCACTAGAGTAGGTGTGCTTGTATGTGTGCTAGATTGGAGTGCATGTGTCTCTCTATAGGCGCGTGTGTGTATGTGTGTGTGCTTGTGTGCTTATATGCATGCCTCTTATCTGTGTGCGTATTGTGTGGCTTTATTGTGTGAAGTGTCTGAGCATGTGGCGTGTGTGTCCATTGTGTATGTGCATTGAGTGATCCTGCACAGGGCCACATGAGGCATGCAGGTTGGCTGCTTTCCAGCATACCTTCCTACTGTATCTGCTTTCTGTGAAGGCAACAGGTAAAGCCTGCTATCTGCAGCAGGCCCTTTGGTGTCTGGTACTGCACGCACTGCTTCATCTGCAGAGGACACACCATTTTTAATGCAAGCATCCCAAAAACACTGAAAGAAAAATAGTTACTTAATCAGAGGACGGTACGAACGTCTGCTATTTCAGAAAAGCAGCACTGATATTCAGATCAGCATGACTTGGGCCATGTACCTAGTCTAGTAAACTAGCCCCACCCGCCAGCGGCCACAATTATTTTTGCCTGCGAGTGGGTCTAGCCTTGGTCAATGCCCCAATGCCCTGAATATGGCTGACCAATTACAACGCAGGAGACTTGTTTTGATTTGTGTTGAATCATTGGATGCAAAGCGGACAGGGTTTTGAGGGAGTGGCGACAAAGCGTTGGCCAACAGGCACAGACACACAGTTTGAAAAACAGGGGATTGTTTCCATCAACAATCTCTCGATGTGTCATTCATCGGGGCTAGACTAAATTACACATTTAATCTCACATTTAGTCTAGTTTATCAGGCTACCATGTACCCCTATTCTTAAGAAGAAGTGTAGGCCTAGTCAAAGAGAGAGAGTGAAAAGGTTCAGAGAGAGAGAGAGAGAGAGAGAGAGAGAGAGGGGAGGACAAGAGAAGGGGGAGGAGGGATCAGAGGGAGTTGTCAGGGAGCAGCCTGGTCCTTCCTCATACCGCAGAGTCCTCACATTGCTGACATACTTCTGGAGGCAGGACTGGGGTTTGGCCTGAGCTATACCTGGCACTGCAGCACTTTAAAGTCTGTGTGTGTGTGTGTGTGTTTGTGTCTGTGTCTGTGTCTGTGTCTGTGTCTGTATGCTGTGTGTGTGTGTGTGTGAGTGTGTGTGTGTGTGTGTGTGTGTGTGTGTGTGTGTGTGTGTGTGGGTGTGTGTGTGTGTGTGTGTGTGTGTGTGTGTGTGTGTGTGTGTGTGTGTGTGTGTGCTGTGCGTGCTGTGCGTGCGTGCGTGTGTGTGTTGTATGTGTTTGTGTGAGTGTTTTCCGTGTGTGTGAGAGCACACATACTTATGTATTAGAGGAAAGTCAGACAAGTATAGAGCTGTGAGACTGTTAACCCTTCTGCCGCTCTTTTGTCCAGTGCAATCGTTTGGGGTGGCATTGCCTGAATTTTATTCCAGCATTCGTAGCCATATATAATATATTTTTAATCCTTATTATTATTTTCCTTTCTTTTTAAAGTAAATGAACCTGAAGATTTGACCATGGTTTGAACCTGTTGATTTATTGAAGAACATTTCCCTCTCATTTTGGCCTGTGATTCTGTCTTCACCTAATATTCCTCATCAAATTAGCACACGCATGGGCTTTCCCGTGGCAAAATGAGAAATTATACAGCATAATCAGTCACCAGCCAAACCAAATTACGAGGAAATATGGTGTCCAGCAATATGACTAGAATAATTAGCTTCAATTAGCTTGTAATTATATTATCAGAATTAAAAATTCTCATATGATTATTCAGCGAGCCCACTAATGGCATCCCCATAGACAGCTAGGAAGTCAAAGCCTTTCCGCTCCATAATACTGCACCTTCGTATGCTACTATAACCACGACTTTAGGCTGTCCTCCAGTGGGCCATTAAGCTACAACCATTTCCCAGTTTCTCTCTTAGTGCTCCACTCTCTCTCTCTCTCTGGGATCTGCATGGAATATACTGTATATTTTCCATATAAATAATATAATAAATAGGTCCTATATTTGTATGATAAAGCAAAACACTGAAATGAGCACCCAAACCGTAACTTTTACACTGATTATCTGCTCGCCGGTCAGCGAAGAAGCTTTTGTTCTGCCTTTCTAGTACCTGTTTTAGTCCTATAAGATGTCTGTACTGTTCAATACGCTTTTTTATGTTTCATAGCACCCCTGCAATTAGAGCTTTATAAGAGTGTGGGCTTTGCATTTATTTTTAGTAAATGGTGTAAATAAATACAACATGATAATACACAGATTTATGAAATGATAACACACACTCGCACACTTAACACTTGCTCACTTGATTTGCTCGTCAGAGAGCACTCAGTTGGAGGACCCGCGGAAGGCGTGGCGTGGGGAGCAGGAGCGCATGCTGCAGGAGTACCTGACGGTGGCGCAGGATGCGCTGAGCGCCCAGAAGGAGCTTTACCAGGTCAAAGAACAGCGGCTCGCACTTGCACTCGACGAGTACGTGAGGCTCAATGACGCCTACAAGGAGAAGTCCAGCTCGCGGACTAGCTGTGAGTATGATGCCCACACACGTGCGCCAAGTCATATAGACAAACACACACATGCACACTGACACACTTTCACACGCATTCATGCATGCATGCACGCACGCACGCACACCCCAACATGCTCACACACACACACACACACACACACACACACACACACGCAGACACAAAGACTTACACTCACACAAGGCTTTGAGATCTGTGATACTGATTGTAATATAATAACATTGTTGATACTCAGAAGTTATTAACGAGTCACAAAAAGGAAAGACATTTTTTCACCAAGAAACTTTAATCACTTTACTTTTTCTATGCTCTAGTATTTTCAGGGTCATCGTCAAGCACAAAATATGACCCTGACATCCTAAAGGCTGAGATCTCCACTACTAAAGTCCGGGTGAGAATCCCCCCCGTCTTCACCAGTGTAGTCAATGCTGCGTAATATGGCTCAATTGCTTCTTGATAACTCTGTGAGATGTTGAATTTTGATGTGATTTATTCTTTTATAGGTTAATAAGCTGAAGAGAGAATTGTTACAGATGAGGCAAGAGCTTCTGTACAAAGAGCAGGGCTTCGAAACCTTGCAACAGTAAGTGGCATTTCATTCACATACCGGTACTTGTTTTGCTCATATATTCACGCAAATGGCAAACTCGCCTTAAGTGAGACCCTGCATCTATGATAACAGTGTTTTACTGATCAACATGCCATCAATCTTGGTATGTTAGTGCTGTTATCAGTGCACAGCATCACTAAGGTGAAGATGAAGCTTGATCCTGACGGTTGATGTCTCCATCCATTTCTTCTGCTCTTCTGCATTAGCAGCAGGAGAACAGAACTTATGCCTTGAGACTCACATCCACGTGACGCACATAGTTAGAAGAGATGGTGACAGAGGTCCCAGCTCATCCGTCCAATCAAAGCCCGTCGTCTTCATGTGCACAGTCTGATTAGCGGCGATACAGGGATGCGACCAGAAAGTTCCAAATGCTAAGCTGTAAAGTATGACTTGTGAGTGTTCTATTATACAGGTACATCAATCCTGGAGTCGCTCCCAGCGATTCAAGGGCCTCACTCTAGCTCAGTGGTTTAAAGCTATTTGCACTCAGGATGGAGACTCTTCCTGGCATGCCCTCTGCACAGCTTTTTGCTGTCTAGTTATATAAGCGCTGCAACGATGCTAAGGACTTGACCACAAACAAGTTGCTACTAAATCATTCCACTCAATGCCTTTCATAGCCGCCATGAAATAAAACAACATTCTTTGAATACTTAAAGTTTGAATGTTTTCCATTAAAAATTCAAGTCATGCTATTGAAATGCTTATTTGCTCTCTTAAAAGCTGTAAAAGGGTTGTAAAAGGCTCTCGGCGCTCTCCCCCTTCACCATTGTAGTCTATACTGCGTTGTTTCATTAAGCTCATAAAAATGGCAGTCTGTGCCCCACTGCTTCAAGCATAAGCACATTGCTGCATCTGCTATTGCAAATGAAAATGGGGAAAAAAGATCGGAACTGTTTGGGAGAAGGCAGACCACTCGTCCTGACAGTCTGATTGAGTTTGTAAGGGATCAAATGAAGTTACTTCATTGTTTTAAGAATATCTGAAGTAAGGGACCAGCAGGGCCATTGCAGTTACTGACACTGACACAAAACACTTGTTTTTGTGTGTGTCAGTGTGTCTGTATCTTTATTTGTGTTTGAGTTTATCTTTATTTGTTTGTGTGTCTTTGTGTGTGAGGTTTGTGTTGACCGCAATGCTGGCAGTGTTAATTGAGTTGTTACCTGCTAATTGTGCTCTTGCTATGTCCAGGATCAACCAAAAAATGTCAGGAGATCAGAGTGGCTACCGGCTGAAAGAGGCAAAGGCCATTGTGAGCGAGCTCAAGTCCCTGCACAAGGCCATCAGCTCCGGGGAGAAGGAGAAGCAGGACCTGATGCAGGTGTGTGTTTACATGAGGCGCTCTCAAATGGTGTACCAGTCAGACAGAAACAACACGAAAGGGCTGTGCTTGTCTTGTGTTATGGGAGAGTGAGTGAGTGAGTGAGTGAGTGAGTGAGTGAGTGAGTGAGTGAGTGAGTGAGTGAGTGAGTGAGTGAGTGAGTGAGTGAGTGAGTGAGTGAGTGAGTGAGTCAGTGGTTGATGTGTGAATGAGCCAGAGAGAGATAATGGCACCAGGTGTTTATCCCCTTAGCGCAGCGCTATGGCTCTCTGTAATGTCATAGCAATGTTGTTATGATGTAGTTAGGCATTTTCAGCAAGTGAATAGGGTCTCCGGCGACCCCAGCTGCAGTAAGAGGCTACATAGTTACTGATTTTCTGCTGTGGGAAGTGTTTTGTCTTGTAAGGACCAGATATTCTTTGGTTCCCCCATCTGTTTTCTTCTGCTTTACACACCAGTTTGAAGGTCTGTTCAAGACAGGGTGATTTTCTTTCTTCCTGTGTGAATTTGTTCATTCTCATTCTTTCGACTGTTGATTAAACAGTCACTGCTATTAGTGTCATCTGTAAATGGTATCGGTGCCCTATTTGTTGGTACTCGCTGATACTACCCTAACGTCACTAACAACACTAACTGCTATGGTTGTGGTTGTCCCCTCAGTGTCTGGCCAAACTGAAGGAGCGATTCTACAAGGGCCAGAGTATGGGTCGATCGGAACCTGACCTGCGGAACCCGGCAGGTTCTCAATCATCGCTCTCCAGACAGATGCTGGACGCCGGCTCACAGACAGACATCTCGGGAGAGGTCAGTTGCGGTCAGAGGGTCAAATTGAGGGCGTCAGTCTTTCTGACGTGCGTGCAGTGATGCCCAGGTTGGGACTTTGTCGGGAGCGGCTTCCCTTTATTTCGGGTGTTGTGTTCAGACACAGCATTCTTGTAAGGCCTGTGAAAGGCCTCCAAGGGATGTCATGAGTGAAACGGAGATGAGTCCCATTCCTACTACTACAAGTACAACAAAGACACAGACAGACTTGTCTCAGACACACCACACACAC